>NC_056741.1:1833446311-1833491311 GCF_019279795.1 Protopterus annectens
TAAGCTGAAAAAGGATTTCCTCTCTTTCTCTCTGTCACCCTCTCATTCTGCCCAAAAAAATAAAGGCTAGATGAATGGGTGATATAAAATTGAAAGGGAAATGACAATTTGGAAAACTGTTACCCAATAAATTAAGAACAGCCTCATGCTTTTAAATCACTGTCTGATTAATATTTTCTTAGATGAATACATGGAAACAACATACAAAGAATATTTTGTGGAGCTACAGTATGCTCATGAACCTTTATGTGATCCAGCTATTTTCTCTTCCTACTCAACATGCATTTGTAATGTACTTGGTAGAGCTAAAAATGAACAAGCACAGGAATCTGTCTAGTTCCAACAGTGTTGAGGAAAAATAAAAAAAACAGAAAAAACTAGTAGTCTTAAAATTTTGTTGATGAGCTCAGTCACAATAATTTCCAAAAACCATGAAACCCCGGTAGTGTTCCAAAGCAACAAGCCTTTATTCGTCAAAGACAAGCGATCCTCAGTAACAAAAAATCAGAAATACTTTACAATGTTAAACATATCAGCTTTTGTACATTTAGAAGTAGGTGTGGAAATATATGTATTGTTTAATTTTAAGCCAGCCTATTTAGTTTGATCTAATCAGTAGTAGTGTGTGGGAGTGGGTACTTACTGTTCTTAAATACACTTTTACGGCCCTGTTTATATTGTCTGCCTGGAACAGGCTGGTGGAAAAGCAAACACTGGACATAGAGAAGGCGTAATCTGTGAACTGAAATTGATTATAGTACCAGAGAACTTAAATATATTACATGAAGGAGTTAAAATTACAGGTTTCCCAGATCATGTGGCAATCTGGATAGAAAAAGGTTACATAAGAACAGGCAGAGAGATAAAATGAATGAGCAAGTAAAGGAAACAATACATCAGTTATGGCCAGATCAAATGGACATCAGAGGATTTTATACAGATTGGACAAGGTGGTAGATTAATTCAAAATAAAATATAAACAAGAGATATGGCAAAGGAATAAAGAATACAAGATAGTGGCAAATATAAAGAAATTAGTAATCAAGTCTTTAAATGTATAGCGAACAGTAAAGAAGAGTTTCCAGAAAAAGAAAGAATGTTATAGGAAATGAACCAAGAAAAAAATTAAAAAAATGTTATTTAAACAAAGATATTTTTTACAAGGAAGAAAGGAAGAATTAGCACCATATCTAAGTAAAATCGTTAAAGAAAAAATAAAAATAATAAGAGAGTTAAGGAATGAGGAAGGGTGTATACTGAATACACAAAAAGAAATGATATAGACAGTTAAAAGACATATTAAAAAAAAACTTTTTTCCATATGTGGCACTACAAGGAAAATGGATAGAACTTAAAAAACTTACTTAGGAGGATAATAAGAGAATGGTGGAAAGATTACAATGACAGAATTTAATAATGTTTTGAAATCAATAAATGTAAAAGCAGCCACAGGTTTTAGATGGACTTGAATATTTGATGTATAAGCACATGCAAGAGTGGCAAAATGAGTATTTTTAGAGGTATTGAATGAATGGTTTGAAAAGGGTGTAAATGATGAAAAAATGTATGGCTGCAATGAAATTTATATGGAAAAGGGGGAGAAAGAACAGACATAAAAATGGAGACCAATAATATTAAATAATGTGGATTATAAGATCTTTATGAGAATAATAGAAAAGAGAATAATAAGTAAAGCTAATAAATTACTGACAAACTATATTTGGAATAAACAAAAAAGGAAGTCAAAAGCTGTTAATGTTAATAAGAGAATTAGCTGATGATGTAATAAATATGGAAACAGAATTGAAAACACTAGTAGGTAATGTAAGTAAAGCATTTGACAAGATCCAACATGAAGCATTATGGAACATCTTGACAGAATATAACATAAGTAACAAAATAATCAATGTGTTGAAATCTGTATATAGCAAAAATAAAGTGAGACTAGTGATAAACAGTTGGTTAAGTGAAACTATAGAAATAAAGACTGGTATTAAGCAAGGGTGTCCAGCAAGCAGTATATTCTTTGCATTAATTATGAATGCAGTAGTTTCTATGATAAAGTGGACATTAGCGGAAGCTAAATATTGTTCACCAGAACAAATTCAGATTCCATTAATTTTCTGTTATGCATATAATTTAGTACTAGCTGTTAAAGATAAAAAATGGATAAGTATGGCTATTCAGATACTTAACAAAGAACTAAATGTGTTAGAGCTATGCATTAATGAAGAAAAAAAGTAAAGGACTGTGGTTCTCTGGAAAAATAAAAAATATTCAATTGAATAAAGAACAAATAGAAATTTTGGGAATAAAGTTTGGTAGTGAACAACAGAGAGTGACACAATGGAAGGATATGATACTTAAAATAAGTATGTGCTGGAGAACTATTAAAATTTCATATAAGAAAAAAGTATGTTTGATTAATTCTGTGATGTTAGGCAAGATGGCACATCTGGGAAGTGTGTTTATGATACCACCAAAATGTGAAAAATAATTATTGAATGTGTTATTCAGATTCATATGGGGATCCAGACTGAACCCCATTAAAAAAAGAATTCTGTATGTTAACCAAAAAGAAGAAGGCTTGGGTTTAGTAAACCCAATTGTATATATAGCTTCATTAAATTTATATAAAGTATTAATAGGAATACAAGAAAAAGGAAATTTGTTAATAAAGATCATAGAGGAAAAATATAAATCAATATGTGAAAATGTGAAAAGCTTAAATGTTTAAAAAGAAGTAAAACGATCACTTATATGGAAATGAAATTATATCTAGAAAAAATATTACTATGGGAGATTGCTTTAGGAAACATAAACAAGAACAGGCCTTGGAAACAAGACAAAAAAATGAAAGCAGTAAAAGCAAGAATGAAAAGATGTGAAAAATATGTAGAATGTACATATTTTTATGGAGGTTATATATAAATAAGCTACCTGTAAAAGCAAGTATGCCATATAAAGCAATAAAAGATAGAATCTGTACACATTGTGGGGAATTAGAGACTACTGAACATGTTTCTTCTGAAATGTGAAAGACTGAATCAATTGTGGAAAGACATATGTGACAAAGACTATTTAAAAGGACTGAAAAATGTTAAATGTATAAATATGTATATAATAGCATATGGATATTATAAAAATATGAAACAAAAGGATACAGATTAGATGAGAAATTGTTTTATATAATATGGATTATGTGGTATGAAAGAATGAATGAGATAAAATATAATGGGAAATGGGTATTGTCAGAAATTTTGAAAAAAATAAGATTTTGGTTATGGAAGGATGAGTGGGGGGAACTGAAAGTTTAAAAAATGTTTTGCTTTTGAAAATGTTGTGAAACACTTGTACATACTTGCAAATACATGTAAATAAGTTGTGAATTTTGTATATAAAATGTACATATTGTATTTCATGAATTTTAATAAAGGACCCCTACATTTTTCAGTGGGTGCCATGGGATTTTTTTTACATCCACATGAACTACCACAAACTCAGGCAGGTGGGACTTTGAGTTAACATCTCAGTTGTAGGACAAGGACATGTAGATTGCAGTGTACATGCTTGCAATGGCCAAATCTGCATATCTGCTGTGAAGCACCGCCCACAAGAACATTATTTAAAGCAATGCTTTTATTAAAAAAGATTGCGATATAATGTATTCATTGTGTAACAGCAGTAATAAATTCAGAGTCTAAGAACTATTGGATTCACCTACTTTGGCAATATATAATTTATTGTATAATAGTAATCAGATGGGAGAATGTGTGCCATTGAATTTACCTACTTTATTAATGTATATGCCACAGACGTCTCCCTTATGGGGACAAATGATAGCAGCCATGAGTGAGTCATATACTATGTACACCTTAGCATAACCCATTACCTAAATAACATTGTTCCTGTAGTGAGTCCAACAAATTTATTCAGATAGTGAGAGGATGTATGTACACTACAAAGAAAGAGACTAAGTGAGAAATGGACTAGAAAACCAAATTATGTAAGGCAACAGTGCTTACCAGTGTATTACCCCTATAGTTATTTATTACATTATCAGACTTGAGTGAAATCAAGCACATTTTTTTTTACTTTCTGCAAACATTTTCAGTTTCTAATATTTCCTCAGAAATGGACCTCCTTCCTGAGTCAAAGTATGATTAACATACATTAAATTAGTATTGCTTCAGTGTCTGATGTCTAGAGTGTTCTTCTCAGTACCTGGAGTGTACCCAGACTTGCCTCCGTCTACACTTCATACGGGGTTACATGTATTGGTTGCATATTTAATTACAATTTTTTATTAGCCCTGTTGCTTCAAATGCTACTAGGACTGTGTGGGTCTTCTCTCTCCCATATTGCTTTCATTTTGGTGTTCAGATCATGGTACAAGACACTATAATCACTGAGTGTAGCTATTTCAATGATTAATGCTATTTTTGTCTTTTTTTTCTTGGACTACAATATCTGTTTTTCTTGAAACTATTTTCTTAACTGCTGTTATTGGTTGATCTCGTGTAATCCAAATGTCATCATTGTGTATAATGCTTTGTGGTTCATGTTTCCAGCGCTTCTCAGCTGCTTGTATATTGTAGTGTTTCCACACTCCCCACTACAACAGTCGTGTCACATTATTGTGCCTTTCAGTATGCAGACCCTCAGCCATGAATGGTTGATTTCACACATTGGGATTTGGGAAATTCTGAAAGATTCTGGATTTATTAAAAGGCCTTACGTGGCAAATTATGACATTTTGTGAAAAGGTGAAGTAGTTCTCTGGCTGTAGACTGCAAATTTAGCAGCCAGAGAGTATGAAATAGTGAGGTTTGGTAAGGAATAGAATAATTTTTTGTGTGAGTTTTTTTCTCCCCCATTTTTGCTGCTTCAGGAGACAATTTAAATGTAGATTTATTTATTGAACATTGGTTCTGTACTGTACCTGTGTCACTATGAATGGCTGTGAATATTTTATAATATTCTTTGCTAAACATAAAAAAGAGAAATTAAATTTGTTAAGTTACTGAAGCCAGGCAAAACATTTTTTTTTATTTTAAAAGGCTTATTTTTGGTTGTACAGACACCAGCCTGGAGTGCTGGTCCATTTGTAGGTGGTGAAGCCTAAGCCTTGCGTTTTGTGTAAGTTCAGGCTGCATTGAATCAGGGGTGGATGGAAGATGGTGTGACAATCATAAATCACGACTGTACCTTTTTTTTTTTTTTTTACTTCACTATTAACATTTGTAATTTTTTTCAACTAAAAACTACAGGCTTGAATTGTAAAACATTAATGCCAGCTAATGCAGTTATAAGTTTTATTCTTCAGAAAATGCAAGTTAATAAAAATGCTATTATTTTAAGTTCATGGTACAAATAAATCTCTTTGGTCTACTCCCTCATTTTTGGAGCTTGTAGCTGATTTGAGTGGGCAAATCTGCACTGGTCATGCTATATTGAGGTGGTTTGAGATTTGTGATGTTTCTCAGGAAAAAAAAATGTATGCACAGCATGTGTATCAAAATGCTATGGAAGGAGACTTTTCGAAATAGGGTAGACAGAGTATTGATAAATATCTAAGGCTGTTGGATAGGGAAGCAATCCATTAAAAGTTATAAATAGGGAGAGAAGCAATAGGAGGAAAGCTTGAGCACCATGTTATGAAAATTTAAGAATAAACTGCGCTGTAGACAGCATGACATTGAACTGAAATAAAGAATTAACAATGAATGTGTTACAGGAAAAATAATACCTTACGAGTTGCACAAGGATTCTCTGTGATGCTGCTGTACATTTATCAACAAGAATCCTTACAGGTATTTCTAATCTCTTTATTTGTTTTATCTTGGCCAGGTTCAGGACTGCTTCTGTAAAGAGCAATAAAGCCCTAACTGCAGCATATGATGTGATGCCCTGTTTGGTATAATTAATCTTAAAGCATGCAGTTATTGTGAAGATAATAAAGAGTGCTGCAGGTTCCTATGTAGTTCCTATAACATTTCCATCTCAACATATGTTAAGTGCTGCCACTATATTTGGATATGATGTTGTCTCTTTCATCCATTCCTCAAAGAATGCGTCTTCAGATCTGACCGCAGATCTAACTTTGGCCACTCCATAGCTCAGGCCCCTCCTCTTAACCATAATCCCCTTCTGTCCACAACATTACCTCAGATCTCATTTGCTGCTCATCTAGTATGCACATTGTCCTCACTCAGGCTCACCTCAGCTCAGTTTTCTAAAACTATTTATATCGTATTTCCTAGTTTGTGGAAAGTACTTTTAGTGTTTAACTCTTTCTCCCTCACCCCCCCCCCCAAATAAAATTCAACTGCTTCTTCCTTTTGCACCTTTGGCACCATTTCTGTTTGTGTACGTTAGGTTTTTTTTTTATGGTAGTCTTGTTTATTTTGGCTTTTGGTATAACAGTGCATATACTGCTTAGGTGCTGCCTACTTGGATGAAGACTGCAGCATTTGAATGGCTTTTTGGCAGTAGTTCTTTATTGAATGGCACAACAAGCTTCTACTGGGACTTCTCCTGGTCCTTGTTGGAGAACTGCCCAAGGTATTGTCTGCTGTGTCTGGAGCCACCCTCTTTGCTAAAAAGCCTTCAGACAGACACAAAGGGGGGAAGAGTGGTGAAAATATTAGGAAAAAGGGCAAGGAGTCTAGGAAATACTCCCCTGACCATTCCTCCTTGTCAGTGGCTTCTTTTAGTTCTGTCTTCAAAACTTCCTAAAGCTTCAGCTATGACCTTTCTGTCAGATCCAATTGTCACTGGATCGCAGATTCCTCACTTGTCAGAGTCTAGATTTTCACCAGAGCTGGTCTCCCCTAAAGTGTGCTTTTAGACCTTTCTCCACCACTTCCTCTTCCAGATCAGTGTGGTTTAACAAAAGCTGTTGTGGATAGGATGATGAAGTTCCTCAGGACTCAGATTCAGTTGGGGGTCTCCTGGTTTGACCCCTGTCAGACCTGGGAGCTTTGGTCCTTCCCACACTAATTATTGTGGCTCATATTCTGATCTGCCTTCCAGTTTCAGTGGCTTTGGATCAGAGTTTCTCCCAGGGATAATCCTTGTCAGATCTGAAGTCTTGGTCATCTTCCACTCTGGTGACAATGCTGATCTGACTGGTTCAGAGCATCTCTGATCCAGGAGGATCTTGGAGCTGAGGTATTGGTGCCAGTTGTGGTAGTCACAGATTGACTCAAAAATTGTTTGAGCCTTCCCTTACTCTTGGAATCTTGGGACTAGATAGCTCATCTCTGATGTCTGCCTCAGAGCAGAGTGGGATTGGTTCCAGGCACCAGTACAATTTGGAGGGTTTGGCTCCTATTGGAGTGATGTTGGGTTTCCCACTCTGTTTCTGCTGTTGAAATGGTAGAGAGAGCACTCTCCATTTCTGGTGAGTGAACTTCCCTTTCTCAGCTCTAACCATTCCCACCAAAAAAACTTGCATCCTGATCCTGCTCCTCCTATCCCATTGGGACTGCATGTTCCCCTGAGCTTCGGTGGTACACAGTGGGGATCCTCCAGTCTTCTGAGTCCGCTCCAGAGTATCTCACTGCAGAGGGCTCCAAGAAACTTACATGCAAGAGGATACACATTGACTCACCTCAGGAGTTAGTCACTGAAGACAGATGTCAATGACTGAGAAGAGTCCCCCAGATCATCACTTGAGGATGTCTCATGTGGGAAATCCACAGTCTTGTGGTAGAAAGGCAGTTGGCCTTCCAAAGCTGCCTCTTAAGAGGAATCCGTGTTTCTCAAGGTTTATGAATCTGGATGAGCTACTTCTTGGGTGGTCAGCCAGACCGATGACATGGTGGACTTAGTCTCTAAAGCAGGCATAAAAGTAGCTGGATGTGGCAGAACCTGTTCTCCATAAACCTGATAAGATTCTTGTGGCACAGAAGGATCATCAGCATTGGAGCAAAGGTCCACTGATGGACACTATGGTAGTAGCTATGTTCACAAAATAGGAGCTGGTTGAAGAAAGCTCATCTGTCCAACCCCCTAACAGGGAGCCTAAGGCATTGTACACATTGGCGAAAAGAGTTTATGCTTCAGCTACCTTTGCTTTGAAGGTGCAGAATTTTCAGGCATACATGACAAGATTTCAGAAATATCTGACTAAGGAGCTCTCCAAATCTCTCTCAGGGTCCATATCTGTTGAAGACAAGAAAACTCGACACACAGCTGGCCACCATTCAAAGCCCTATAAAACTCCTCCATGCTCCTGATGTCTAATGCGACAGAGGCTGTTTCGAGAACCACAGGTGCAGGCATTACCATAAGGAGATATGCTTGGATTTACTTGTATGACTTTGCAGAGCCTTTCACAATGCCCTTTGCCAATGCCTCTTTTGATGGTTTAACCCTCATAAGACCAAAAGTCAAGAATATGCTCTGTAGAAGTGAGCAATACAGGAAATCCCCTTCTGCCATCAGGATATCAGAATACAGTTCTTTACCCTCCCAGGTCCTACTTTAGAAAGTATCAGAAGGGTAAGATGTTATGGTTTCAAAAGTCCCATTTGTTTTCCCCAGACAATCTTGGAGAGAGTACCTCCCCTCCCAGGTAGAGGGGGAATTCTAAAGGCTGATGTCACCCATAAGGCAGAGGAAGCCTGCAGAACCAAGACTTCATGGGTCCTTTCTCCAAGATTGGATAACTGCACTGAATTTGTATTTCTGGTGGATTGTTTTGTTTTGGATTAACTGCAGTGAATTTGTGTTTCTGGTCCTTTCTCCAAGAGGCCTTATCAGTGCTCCTGAATGGTTTCCATGCTCCGGGCACAGTTGATAGGTGCTTGTATCTGCACATAGAGGTCTTGATATCCATCAGTAAGGATATTTGGGTGCAGAGGATCATAACCAGTGGCTATTCTATTCAGATTCTTTAGCTCTATCTCCTTCAAAAAAGAAACCCTCCGACATGCCATCCTCTCAAAGAAAGGCACCTAATGCAGAAATAAGAAAGCTTTTAGACAACTGAGTCATCCACGAGGTCCCACCAGACCAACGTGGATCCAGACTTTATCAAAGTTTTTTTTGGTCAAAAAGAAGAATGACGACCTTAGGCCAGTTTTGGACCTCAGTCATCTCAATCATTTTGTCAAACACATCAAGTTCCATATGTCATGGTACAGTCCATCTTCCCTTGTAAAAGGAAGATTGGATGTGCTTGACAGACCTTCAGGATAAGTACTACCACATTATAATGGACAGGCAGTCCAGAAGGCTTCTCTGATTCTGTCTGGAGGCCATTCACTTTCAGTTTAGAGCTGTGCCCTTTATTTCACCCCCCCCCGGTGTTCACTACATGTATGGCAATGGTCACAGCCCACTCCAGACTGGAAGGGTTATGGGTGTACGCATATCTAGATGACTGGCTCATTACTGCTCCTACCAGGTCGCTTCACATGCAGGCCAGAGACTATCTGCTCCACCTTTGCTACCAGTTGGGGATCACAATAAACCTGGAAAAAATCTCATTTTCTTCCAGTTCAGACATTGGAATTCATAGGTATCCATATAGATATGATAACCAAGATAGCAAAGCTGCCAGTCCACAAATTATCCACCCTGTAAAACCAGGCACTAAAGGCTCTGCCCTGTCCCGTGCTACTAGCCAGACTGATTTTCCAGCTTTTGGGGTCAATGGCAGCCTACATCACACTTGTCCCACAAGCCGGATATTACATAAGAGCTCTACAGTGGACACTTGCAGTACAATGGTCCATCAGGTGCCAACCCATGAATCTTCAGCTTCATTTGCCAAGCATTTTCGTGACATGTATGAAGTGGTGGATTCAGTCTCCCAAGGCAGCTCAAAGCCATCCATTTGTATTCTCTCACCAAATGTCACTGTGACCACGGACACGTTCCAGTTAGGGTGGGGGGTATTACATGGGAAAGAGAGTCCAAGGCATGTGATCTCCCTTAGAAGCCAATCTCCATAGCAGTATTGTAGAGATGAGCACAGTTCTCATAGTGTCACAGGCCTTCCAGGATGTCCTTCCTCTGAGATGAGTTCTAATCAGATGTAGAACATGTCAGTAGTCTTGTACATAAACAAACAAGGGGAAAACCATTCCTATCCATTATGTCGAGAAGCAATTGAAAGAGTGGAAGTAGGCAATATCTTCCAGTTTCTTTCTGGTCATAACTCATATATTGGGAAATTCAATTTTCTGGTGGACAGGTTGAACATGTCTATACTTCTGCCTTACGAGTGGTCCCTCAACCCAACAGTGGTGGAACAGATTTTTCATTGATGGGGCCAGCCACGCTACAACTTTTTGCCTCTCCCCACATCAAGTGCAGCAGGATCTTTGCCCTGATCCACCCACTGTGGGAATCACCGAGGGATGCCCTGACACATGTTTGTCCCCCCAGTCTTCTCTACACCTTTCTCCTGACTCCCCTGATTCTAACGTTCCTGCAGAAAGCTTTAGAGAGGAAGAGCAGTTATCCTCATTGCCCCATTCTGGCCTCATCAGGTGTAGTTTCCAATTCTCTGGCCTTTTGATTTACCCCCTCCATCGGTGCTGGATTACCCTTATGGAAGGACTCATCTGGACATTCAGGCCTTCAAATTAACCACTTGGTTTCTCATGGCCAGTCAGTCCAGGTTTCCACCAGTAATCCACCATCTTTATTTTTTCCCAGAGACCATGTACCAGGGAAATTTACAAAAGTAAGTGGAAGAGATTTTTTATTTGGGCCTCCCAAAGGAATCTGGATCATTTATAGGTTGCTCTCCCTGTGGTCTTAGATTTTCTGGTGTCCATTTTTTTAGGTTGGGACCAGTTATTCTGCCATTAAGGTCTAGTTAGCGGCTATTTCCAATTTTCATGTTGGAGAAAATCATGCTATATTAACTTCTATAAGACTTGCAGAAGGTTTCTTGTGGAGCACCTTCCTTCTTGGACACCCCTCTTAAGGATCCTACTCCTCCTTGGGATATGACTGTTCTGCTTCAGATCTTGACCTAGCCTCTCTTTGAACCTGCCACCAGGGTGGACATCAAATTTTTGACTTGGAAAATGATTTTTCTAGTGGCAATAACTTCAGCATGGAGAGTATCAGAGCTACAGGCTCTGTCCTGCGATTCACCGTATATCATTTTCCACAAAGATATGGTATCCCTTAGAATAAATCCATCCTTTGTCCCATATGTAGCATCTGAGGCCTCACTGAAACAGTGTCTTGTCAGGAATATCCTTCCACGAGACCACCCCAGAGGTCTAAGTAGCTGGGGACTCCCTCCCATTCACTGAGGAACAAACAGAAGAGATGACATCAGATACGAAAGTTATATACTTACCATAATGACTGATCTGTGTTTGCTTCTATCATTCCTCAACTTCCTGCCCTCCCTCCCCCTTCCATTCTATGGAAGATAACTCCTTTGGTTTCTAATATAGGTTCATAGATGATTACTAGCCTAGTGACCCAGGGGACTATTGTAAGCCTAGCCATGCTTCCCAAATAACCTGAGCTCAAAATCCAACCCTGTACTTTGCTCTAGTAAGGTGACAACATTAACCATTATGTCAGTCTCTCCCTCCATACAGCATGATCTGCTCCTGAGTAATGTTTTACAGTCTTTGAGCTCCAGAAAAGTACCCCTTCAGGGATCTCAGGTGAATCAGCTTTGATATCTATGCATTTTGCTCTGTTTGGGAGTTATGGACAAACTCAGTCTGAGGTAATGTTGGGGACAGAAGGAGGTTTGGGTTATAAAGTGTGGCTGTGAAGTGCCCCATTATGCCGGTGGAGACCAGGGCTCAAAAGAAGACTAGAATCTCAGTGTTATTCAGACACCATTACCAGGCAGATTAGGTTATCAAAGTTAACAGTATTGCTGAAGAATGAAGTCACTTATACTTTAGACAAGAGGAAAGGCTGATTTACAATAAAAAAAACTGTGTTGTAGGTATTTTCATGAGATCAAATGTGCTTGTTCAGCACTTCCATTACTGTCAGGCTGGTGTCATGTGATATACTTGTTCAATGGGGTCATGACTGATCATGTGACAAAAGTGCCCCAGGTCCCCCTCAGTCTTAGGGTTGTGCCCACATGAGGAAGATTACCCAATATTAAAGAGTCGAAATGCATCATTCCTTTACACTATCTGTCTTTGGAAACTTCACTGGCTAATAGTGAGGACATGTCATGCTTATCACCCCTCAACAACAAATTGAATTCCAACCTGAAATTGGTGAAACACTTGAACAGCAGGTGTTCTACCAGGTACTTTTAACACTGATTTTAAGCAGTTCTTGGGTCTTGTGCTACAGTTTTCCAAAGTAAACTACATAAGTCAGGTTTAATGAAAAAAATGATGATGCCTCATGTGCAGAGTCTGTGCTGGGCTGAAATTTGTGCTTTGGTTGTAATAAAAATGTACATGTTTATTTATTTATTATATCTGTTAACCAGATAGGTTAACTGGTCTGTAGACCCTTTTCAGCCACTAGCCAGGTTGAGAAAGCAGACAACAAAAACAGCCAAAACAAAGAATGCAATATAAGCTGTCATAACAAAAATTCAAACTGAATTAGCAATAAAACATGAGCACTTAGTCAATATACTTTGCAAACATTTCTGGTCCACTACCAATAATATCCTTTGCCCTGGTGACCCCACAACCCCCAGTCCTTTCCCTAACAACACATCACTGGATACTGCCACCCTGATAGACACCATCTGTAAATTAACTCACTTGGACCATAACTCCATTCCCCCACACTCTTCCACCTCTCCTACTCATAACAATAAAAGCCCTTTCTCTCTTAAACCTGTCCCCACCTCCTATATCAAATATCTTCTTCATAAACTTAAACCCTTCTCCCCATCTGCTGATAAAGTACCTCCCTCTTTCTCAAGCCTGCTGCTAAATCCATAGCCCTCCCTATTTCTATTCTAATAAATAGAACAGTTCCAAACATCTGGAAATCTTTCTACACCATACCACGGCACAAAGGAGGTAACTCCACAGACCCCTCTAACTTTAGACCAATAGCCATCCTATCACCACTCTCTAAAAGTCTTGAAAAGTGCATCCATTCTCAACTGCTTAAATACCTAATTCAGGAAAACATCTTAACCCCTACCCAACACGGCTTTCAAACAAATCACAGTACTGCTACTGCCCTCTTATCTTTTACTAATACAGTTGCTGCGGCCAGAGATAATAACCAGTTTGTGTCCTGTCTTTTCCTTGATTTATCCAAAGCATTTAATACAGTGTCTCACTCTAATCTACTAACAAAACTAACTGATCTTAACCTCCCTCCTCCTACTTTGCTGTGGTTCCCCAGCTACCTTTCTAATAGACTTCAATCTGTCCGATGGCTCACTTTCTGCTCCTCCTTCTTGCCAGTACAAACAGGGGTCCCCCAGGGTTCTATCCTAGGACTCCTTCTATTCAATATCTTTACCAACCACCTCCACACTGCCTGCAACTATTCGACTCTTATCCAATACGCGGACGACTCAACCCTCATCACCACCTCTGACAACTTGGGACATCTCCACTCACTTACACAAAACACATTCTTTGCTTTAGAAAAATGGCTAAATGAAAACCAGCTTATCCTATACTCTAAACTTTTACTCTTCCTGCCAAAATCACTTTCACACCACAAATCCACCTTTTTCCATCTCTTCTCTAAACAACACAATTATCACGGTACATCCACATACTAGATTCCTGGGAACCATAATAGATGACCAACTTAAATTCGATCTCCATATTAAACAGTGGATCAAAAAGACACATAAAAAAACTGGGACTACTGTACTGGAACAAAAAATTCCTTACACCAGATGCCAAATTATCCTTAGCCATAGCCTTCCTCCTGCCATGCCTTCTCTATGCTGCTCCCATCCTTACAAACGTACAATCCACATTAACCTCCCAACTCAAACAAACATATTATAAATTTGTCAGATTCGCAACAAACCAGTCTTATAATTCATACCATTACATTGCATTAAAAAAATGGAATGGCCTGAATTCCCCCATTAACTGCTTATCTCACAGCTACAAATCATACACTCCATCCTATACAAGCTCACCGCCTGCCCCCCCCTCTCCTCCCTTGTTTCCTTCTACTCCCCCACTAGATCTCTCTGAAGCTCTGACCAACAACTCCTTGACATACATAAACCCAACAAAAACATTGGTAAACTAATTTATAATTACAATGTGTCTTATGCCTGGAACAAACTTTCTAACTCTATTAGAAATATCTCAAACTCAAATCTATTCAAAAAGCAACTAAAACGTTTTCTCTTAAGCTCATGGATCTGCCCTTGCCAGGAGCCTACATGAATCCATCTCATCACTCTGACTTTTCTCTCTCTTCCCTTAATCTCAGTTTTCTTCCTCTCCAATAAATTTTTCCCTGCTCTTCTTATGACTCTGCCTTCTCTCAACTTTGTGTAGCTAAACCAATGTAGTATTGTGACTACTATGCATTCACAATTAAAAACAATGTAATCATATTTGTAGATGCTGACACTCTTATGGTACATTGACTTCTAGCTGCCTTTATATTGTACATTCCATGCCTAACTTTTGAAAACATGTTTTGTCAATTGAAATTGCCAGATTCTGTTTAAATTGATCTCATTCTATTTAGTTTATTGAATTGTATTTTGCTTAAGTTTCTGTGCACATTTCATGTTTTTACTCTTTATTTCTTTCTTTATTATATTGTATAACTTAAATCACATATTTTATTGTATTGTATAACTTAAATAACATTTTTTCTATGTGCTATTAATTATTGAATGTCATTTCCTGGAGCTTTTCTCCTCGGGTCACCACTGAAAATGGGCTTTGAGGTCAGTTGGACTAACCCGGCTAACAAATGTCAAATAAATAAATAAATAAATAGTTGTATATATAGATAAAGTAATACAGTTAAAGAGGAGTGTTATGGACATTATGTCGCAAACCATTTAGCCTTGTAATGTCCCTCTTGACTCATTTGTCTACAGTACTTGTATTGGGATTATAATTCATTTAGTTCTTTTGCATGTTCTTATACAGACTGATGTTCATGAGGGAAAGAAAGCAATTTAGAAAACAAATGGCTGGACAGGCATACTTTTAAAATTATTAGCACTTTATAGTTGTATCTTATTGAATTTGTTGGAATATAATGTTTTGTCTCTATTCATGCCAATTGTATATGGTTTTGTAAAATGCATTTACTACATTGCCACGAAAGAAGATACTGCCGGCACAGCTATCTGGAATTTTGTAAATAATTATATGCCATTTGTGAATTTCAACATGACTCACATAAGATGCTTGTGTTACAAATGTATTAGAACTGTATGTCATATATATATCAAACTAGGTTAGTGCAGACATGTGTTGAAAAGATATTCTATAAAGTGTTTGTACTGAAAATGTAGCCATGGCATGCCCTAGTGGAATAGAATAAAAATGTACATGCACTATTGTAACTGTTTAGATGTATATATTTTAACAGTGGAAATAGGAATACAGGAGGTTAACCTCAGAAAAATAGTTGAAATTAAATTACTTTATGGCAGCAAGGTGACAATGTCTGTGCTGATAGGTTTTTTATATTGTCTAAATGTGGAGGAATGTAACTTGTTTTATGACTTCCGCCATCTGCCAAAAGATCTGAGGAAAAGCCCTTGTCCATGTATTTTCACAGGTAGATGCTAAATGCTACCAGCTGCCATTAATGTTTTTTTTTTAGCCTGGGAACTAGGAGTCAGATGACAAGCAATGATGTCATTCTGCAAGTTATCCCAGCAGTAATATTTGAGATATTAATTTGAGAACTCTCTGAGAGAGACAGCATTCTTTATTCTGTCTTGGACCTGACAAGAACTATTCACCACATCTGCCTTGCTCTGAATAAGTAAGTCTAGGGAAGAGTATAATTCTCTTAGATATAGTCAGGAATATAGCAACACTTAGTTTAGATATTTTTTCTTTATTTATTTGAGACTGTCCCGCAATGTTATTTTAAATATCTCCTGTGATTTTGAACTCTGATGTCACTGCAATTATAAACTGAGTATTTCATTGTTCTTTTATTATTTATTATTAAATATATTTAAACCTTTCATTGTGGCTGATCTTTGTAGAGCTATTTAACTTCTGAGAATACTTGCATATTTATTTGGTGACACTGTGGGTCACTCCTAACAGCCTTGCTCTTGGTCAAACTAACATTTGTATTAATAATAACATTACACAGTAGATTGGACACCCTTTGTTAAGGGCCTTAAAGTAGCTGATGAGTGACTGGTGGCAGTGGAAACTACCTTATAGTCTGAGCAGAAGGGGGCATAGCTAGTAAACCTGTGCCAGTCTTTCCCATGTGTGTGTGTGTGTGTGTGTGTGTGTGTGTGTGTGTGTGTGTGTGTGTGTTTGTGTGGGCAGGGACATGCTGAGATCTCAACTCTATAGCTGTGCCAGTGGGGAGTCTTATTGGGGATCTGAGAAAGAGTGAGAAACCAGCCCTGGACCTACTGTGATCTCTGTGTGCTTTTAAGTGAAATTGCACTTGATGCAGAGAGCTGTATTTGGTAATACTGTCTGTGTACCTTGTCATCTTGCCAGTGACATCCCCGATTGGTGCCAGTGGTAAGGATTGAGGCTACTTGATTACTGGTCCAGTCATGGAGCATCACATACATGTATCCCTTTTTGTGTGTATTCTGGGTCCCATTCAGAATTTTGAAGCTTAAAACTTAGAATCTCATATGATCGAAGATCATATGTTCAAAGTTTTAAAACTTCAAAATCCTGAATGGAGATCGGCATACAGTGTGGATTGGGGGATTTCCCTTGTCCTCTCTGTAGTGCGATCTCGGAGTTGGTATATTTAAGTTGCGGAGGGGTGCAGGGGGGCTTGCCCCCCTGCATACACGTTTGTCATGTGTTAGATGGTGTTTCGGGGGGGGGGGTCACAATTTTGACATTCCAGGATCTCGAGATTCTGAACTCAAGATTTTGAAACTCGAGATTTTGGTATTTTGAAATTGTGAATGCAACATATATATCTTTGTTTTGCCTTCTAAGTAAGGCCATTACTAGTAAAGGGTCCTTGGGTTCAGTTCCTCTGCTCAATTAATAGATACGTTAAGTAAAATGAACTAAAAGCGGGTCTGTATTATAACAATGAATGATCAAATGATCGAATGCTGTTATATTGACCCATAAATGTCGAATCGCCCAAAACAGCGAACGGATGGAACAGCGATTTTTTTTTTTCCCATGGAAAAAAATTATTGCTGGTCCCAAAAAAATAAAAAAGTACACTAAACACTAAATAAAGTGGGGGACTTTGCCCCCACACCCCTCTACTTAAATATACCAACTCCGAGATTGCACTACAGTGGAGGAAATGACACAACCTGGACAATGGCCCAGTGATTTTTTTCCCTGGGAAAAAAGTTGCTGTTATGGCCATTCACTGTTTTGCCAGTTCGACATTTAGGGGTCGATGTAACAGCATTCGATCATCTGATCCTTCGCTGTTCTAAAGTAGACCCATAAAAGCAATGTCTAACTTGTGTGGAAGACAACTCTGATGTGTCATCTGTTTCCTAATACAAGATAGTTGCAGTTAGAACCAGCAAGTATCCAAAAATCAGTAAATCAGCCTTGGTTTGAGGGTGCAGGTATTTTATTTGTGCAGTCTTCCATACTCTTGGCTGATGATCTAGTGTAGAACAGTTGTCACCAATTGTAAAAAAGTGCATGTCTGCACCCCTACACATACCTTTAATCAAAGTTGTGTAACAATGCAAAGGTTTAAGTCCTTATCTAGTTAGGGCTGTTGGTGCTAAAAGAAGACTGGCAGTAACTCAGATGTGTTTGTTACATGCTGAATCAAAATGTGTCCTTGAGACGAGTCCTTGAATACACCATGGCCAAGATAAACACTTCTTTTTTGGCAGAGTATACTGCTGTCCTAGATAATTAGATAAGCCACAGTACTGGTTAATTAACTCACTACTTGTTTTCTGAAATTAATTGCCCATATCTCTCCCCTATTATTATTATTTTTTCTCTTTGTTTTACATATTATGATTTTGAACATATAACCTACATTGGAAGCTTCTTCCAGGAGTACACATACCTCTGTGTGAAAATTAATTCTTCCTCCTATTGTCACTGAAAGATCCACGTGTTCTGAAATTGTGTTCTGAGTTTCCTAGTCATGAAATCTCATGGAGGTAGTGTGGCTTTTAGGATATTGCCTGAATGAATCAAAATGGGGAAACAGGTTTGTGGATCTACTCTGACAGCAGCAGCTAAAGAGATAAAAATGTGGTATTTGCTAATGACTTTCTTAAGGTGTACTTAATTGTTCCCTGTATGTTTTTCAGCCCCTTAAACCTGCATGCTCTAGCTATTGTGCTTTCTTGCATTTACATCTTAGCAGCTGTATCTTTCCCAGAGCATAAAGTTTCAGCATGATAGTATGATCTGCTCTGTACTGTTTTATCTACAAAATCATGTCCTTTTTAGGTTTTTGGATGTGTTCGTACCTGTAGCCACTCTCACATATTGTCCTAACATCTCTGGCAGCATGCCCAGATCTGTGTTATTTTTATTACTCCTCTGCATAGTGCAAGTTATCCTTAGTAACCTGATTGTCTTCATCCTTAGCTTTACTATTTCGTCAAGGAGTAGCACAACTTTCTGGCAGCATTACCTACCTTCTGGGGTTGTGCAGTGAAACTGCAGCTTGCCCTTGCAAGTGACTGTGCTGCAGAAACTGCTAATTTCAAGTCATTTGACTTGTGAGAGGCAGAAAATATTTTTATAATTATTAATAATGTAGATTTTAAGAAAATATCTGTGATATTCAGCCGCAGAAGGAAACATGCTGCCTTGATGATCATTTGTAATAGAATGACTATTGGCCATTTGAGTGCAGCAAATCTTTAAATATTTGCAGGAGTCCACAGTTTATATACTACATTTTTGTTTCTGTTAGGATAAGTTTGTTAACACAGTTAAGGAAGCACTTAGTGCCATGTTGTATAGCCATATTTCACCCTGGAGGAGATGTTTAATTGCTTCAAGTTCGATTTACCATTTTGTGATTAGAGTCTTAATGTAGTTCTTGTCACCTCCGACTCAATACTGGACAAGTTCAGACTTGTGTGTAATGATGTCTATATGCTACTATTGAATAGCAAGAGAGTTATACCCAGTTATGATCTATGTACAGAATCTGATGTTTTTCCATTCTGATCCATAGGTTAAAGTTGCAGAACTGTGTGTCAAAGGTCATGCTAAGATTTAGCCCTATATCAAAAGCAATTTTTTTTTTTTTTTTTTTTTTTAGCATCCAGTACATTACAAAGTATATAGCTGGAAATATATTGGAGAAACCCCTCTTGTGGAACCAGACTGGATGACTGCACCTTTTCTGTAAGGGTGATGAGTAGCTGAATAATGTACTTGCCATGTTGTTTTTTGTGTTCGATTTAGCACACTGTAGACACTCATTTCATGCATCACTTCTCAAACAAGCTTGCTGTAATTGTACATAATTGATTTGCACTTTGCATCTACCTGCATTATTTGCTTTGCTTTATTTCAGCAGAATAAAAGACATACTGTGAATTCATTTAAATTGACGGTGTTGTTTCTAGGTGGAAGTCATATTCGAGACTTTTGACCTTTGGGCATACAGACTCTCCAGTACCTTGACAAACATATTCTTTCAGTTCTAAAACTAGCATTAAAATACATTTTATTAACCCTATTATTGAACTACCTTCCAGGATTAGCTATAAATATGCCATGTGCATTTAAAAAAAAGCTCTACCATATACATACGTATGTATTTAAATTTATTCACTGGGTTAGAGCACTGATCAACATGGTGCAGTTTCAGGTTTCCTCCGGCTATAAAAATACATAATAAGAGCAGCTGAAATACAATTAAGTCTAAAAGGCAGTACATTTTCCATAATGGAAAAAGTAGAAAAACTATTAAAAAGGCTGTACATTTTGCTTAAGTATTCTGTATCACAGGATTATGCAATATATGTGGAGAAAAAATGTTCTGATCAATATACTAATGACAAGATTGTTACCTTGTACACATGTAAAAGTAGGCATATTTGTGTGTGTGTGTGTGTGTGTGTGTGTGTGTGTGTGTGTGTGTGTGTGTGTGTGTGTATATGTATGCACGCGCGTGTGTATATGTCCACATATATGTATATATTGTATGCACTTACATTATTTACATATATACATTATTTGTTTATTTTTATTTATTCTGCCTAACTTAGCTTATTTGTGTTTATAGCTTATTCATGAAACTTTATTTTGGGTTTTCAGTGCATTCTCTGTGTTCTCACCATCCCAGAACATGGGTAAGGGTTGCTCTGGGGTTGCTAAGTTAGGAAAGACCTGGGAAGCCAAAAATATTATAGAAAAAAAAACACAGCATGCTTATGAATGGTGTAGTGTAGCCAATCAAGCAGCATGTTTCTGAGAGGTAGTAGGAGGATGCATTACTAAGGTGAAGCCATCCAGACATGGGGGAACCCATAAAATTCCATGCTCATGGTGACCAGTGGTCAAGATCAATCCTCAGACCTTGGAACTGTGAGGTATATCTTACAACTGAGCCATCATACTGTCTAGCACAAAAATACTAAACTCGTGGCAGGTCCTTTTCATTAAGGGGTAAATGCTGATAGCAAAGTCTGTTATGATGTGAGAATGAATTATTTTCTTTGGGAAAGGTTTATAATTTAAGTAACATTTTTTCCACATGGTTAAAAAATACTTCTGGGTACCATGGCTGCATATTTTTTTTTAAGAATGAAATCTCAGGAAAGTCTGTTAAATGTGCTTTGATATGTCATTTATGGCACTGTCTATTCAGATCATTCCTGAAAATTAATCTTTAAATATGATTACTACTGCTAAACAATCTTTCTTAGAGGTGAAAAATTCACACTGTTGTAGTATTTGCACTACAGACATTGTGGTAGTAAAAACTTCATACAGGAAATAAATGGGTAGATTTCCATATCTTATATGAGAAAATTGTGTTTCAGACTTCTTCAAACCATAGAAAAGACCTGGAGTCTTTTGGCTGTGCATATTGAGTATTTCCCAAATTTGATTTGCATGTAGCCACTTTTCACTATCCCAATGTGCACAGAGGATGAGATGCATACAGGAAAAGCACCAGTAATTTGATAAAACTTCATAGTGCCAACATTTGAAAGGAACGTGGACTCTCATATGCAAAGATGTCGTTTAATCAAACAGATGAGTATGTACAGCAGATATAAAACTTTTACTTAGATTTTTAAGATGTGCATTTACCCCCATATAATATAAAATACATTTCTGCTCATTCACTACAGTAAGCAAATTTTAAGTGGAAAGAATACAGAGGTACTGTACTAAATTATTCATCAAGGTGAAGGAACATAAATTACAATACCTACAGCTGTTCTACGTTTTAAAATAACTATAGTGGACATTATGCTACATTTGGAAAGCTCAGCAGGCAGTCACTTATCATGAAAGCTCTACAATTGGTTGCTACTTTTAGAAAAATAGGCCCCCTTTTCAAACTCAGTATAAATTCAGTTATCAAAAAAGATCAGTGTTAGTCAAAGATTTCCCAGAAACTGGAATGAACTTCCAGGAAAAGAACAGAATTGGCAGGTTGCATAATGTGATGTGACTACAAAGCAATGAAAGTGGTAGTGGAAATGGACACAAATCATGGACCATGACAGTGCCCTCCAAAAAATATGTAAAGCAATAGTACTGATTGGTAGCATTCATAGCTATGAAACCATATTGTTAGTAATTCTCTGAATGTAACTGGAGCACCGTGGAAAGAATATGCACAGACGTAGACTGTCTAGCATTAAGACCAAGTACCAGCAAAACAGAAAAACACAATGACTAAGAATAACACGTCAGAGGAAGTCCCTGCTACATGCAGTGTGTGCCAGGGAGCATACATTCAGGAAAGCATGCTGAAGCCTAGAGGAGTATGCGTAAGGTAAGTCTACACTAATTTTGCACTAAGCAAGCACCAGCTGGGGTATGATGGCTGTGACATGGCAATGCACAAGTGAAACCATAAACAGTGATGGAGAACATCTCCATCCCATAGAGATGGACAACTTGAAAGCAGGAAAATGTACAATGACTGAGTATCCAACACAACAGCATGTACAAAGATCCACCCATGGGTACATGGGAGACAGAAGATGACACAAGAAATGTCCATCCATCCACAACCCCTTTTCCCCATTTTTGCACATGAGGTCAGGGTGTCATTTCAACAATAACAATCATTTAGTTCCAAGGTTTTCAGCTCTGGGTTGCTAGCCGTGCCACAGTTGTTCTTCCACACCACATACCTGCACGTGTATATATATATATATATATATATATATATATATATATATATACACAAATACACACACACACACACACACACACACACACACACACACACACACACACACACACACACACACACACACACACACACACAGCTATGGCCAATTTAGAGTATCCAATCTGCATATTGCACATCTTTGAAATGTGGGAGATAACTGGAGCACCCAGAGGAAACCCACATGGACCCAGGAGGGACATGTACACTCCACACAGAAGGAACCCCAACTGAGAATCAAACCAGAGAAACTCTTGATGTGAGGTGACAATGATATCCACTGTGCCACCCCATGAAAAATATGGCATGTGTAAAATAGAACAATAGTGTACAGGCCCAAGAAGGCAAACTACTATGTAATCTCCAGACATACAAGTATGGCAAATTCTGGATAATAAACTGACAGATATAGAATCCTGCAAGGAGCAGCGGTGCTATTACTACTTGACAGAGGCATAGGGAAATCATCACGGTATATTCTAAAGTGAGGTGACACCATGCATTACTTCTGGGGCAGCTCGCCATATACCCATCAACAACACAAGCACTACAGTAAGTAAGTATAGATGGTGGTATCAGGGAACATACAGTTGAAGAGATCTGGTTTCCTGGATAAGAGAAACTGTGAGGGGGTTACAATTTTCTCAGTAGGCTGTTGAAATGTTTCAGATGCATGGTGCAGTATTCTGTGGAGACCTTGGTTTCAAATGCAAGGGTTCATTTGTGCTGCTTTTAAGGGTCTTGTTCACATGAAGTGTCACAAATATGGTACAGGGTGCCTGCACTGATCCTGATGTTATCTAGGAATACATAACTAGTTAGGCCAAATGCCACTGCCACTTGCTGAATTTCCATTTATACCATGAAGTTGCTGGCTGTTTTATACCTGTTCTCATTGCATTACTACTGTATCCCATTTTAGTTGTCTGACAGCAGATACTGTACAGCTATGTGCCTGGCATTTGGCTTATGCACTCCATTATAGATCTTGGATTATCCAGTCTGTTTTTTTCATAGATGGAACTGATTGCTGCCAGCTAAGGGTATGGCAAACAGCTCTCACACCTCATGCTTCTTCCTTCCCCCTCACAGTGCTGTGCTACTCCATATTTATCTCTGAACTCATTTGCTGCCATTCACATCAGCCACAAAAGACTGCAACTCTAGTTGGCAAATTCAATAATTTATTCTATATTGGAGCATTTCCCAGTCTTCATTCTGTAATTTACTTATAAGGTTATTATTTAAAGTTCAATATGTTCTTTAAGGCCATTTCTTTTTTTTTACTTCCTCTCCACTCCCACTTTATGGTCTTTTGGACAAAAAAGTGTTGTGTTTTAACAGCTTTTGTGTACCATGTAGGAATTGAGTTTGATAAGAGTAGGTGATTGCTGATATTTTTTGTTCTCTTTACTGTCTCTTGTTAATTTTTTTTTGTCTTACAGTTGTTATCTTAAAATGGAAAAGGGCATCAGGTTTCCGCAGGTGCTGCTGCTCTTACCACAAGATTCCTCACCATTACACCTATGACTTTTGTGTGTTGTGCCTGAGGCCAGATCACCTCACGGAGTTTTGCAAAATATGTAAGTTCTTTGGCCAAAGGAAATTAGAAGGATGAGACAATAATCTCATATTGAAAGGCTCGTCTTCCCTCCAGACGAAAACATGAAGGAAGAAAAAAGAGAAGAGAAGAAAGTAGGTCTTCTTCATCAAAATGCCACAAATGAGAGATTGCCAAATTCATTCAGCTGACTGTACAGTCACAGCCATGATTGGACTTCCCTTAAAGGCCCATTTCACAGATTCCTACCCAGTCCTCCCTTCAGGGAGTTCATCTTACAGAGGTTCTGGTGATTCAGAACCCTTCCACTGGAAAAAGAGGTGTCAAATTTTTGTCAGTGAAAGAACAATCCCAATACTTAGAATCTAGGCCTTCCTCTGTCCTTTCATCTCACTCAATATTTAAGTGGTCTCAATATTTTGAACCCCAGGGAAATGATCACAGTGCACAAGAGAAGAAATGTGCTTTTTTGGACCTTCAGGATGCTTACCTCCACATAAACATAGTCAGTGAGTCTAGGAGGTATCTAAATGTCTGCGCAGGAGCCAGTCATTATTATTTGAGGACTCTCCATTTAGTTTTACTAAAGCCCTGAGGATGTTCAACAAATGTATGCCTATAAATGTAGAGAACTACAGGCTGCAAAGAGTAAAAGTACCCTTCCCCAGCTACTGTCTGACTTTGTTTGGGTTACAGTTTCAAGTTCTGTGTTGTTGGATGAGGTTATTTTTAAAAATTGTATTTCATTTTTGTATTATTTAGGATTGAATATCATACATTTTGTTTGTTTATGATTTTAAAGTAGATTTGCACATTTTTGACAGGTTTTGACAGCAGTTAAAGAATTTTGGGTGATGTCTTGAAGTGCTGGTAGGAATGGAGACTGCACATATAAGGGCTGAGCTCTCAGCATATTGAACTATGCTAGCAAGCTGGGTGGCAGTTTGGAGTTTGTTTAGAAAAATGTTTAGTAAAAGCTGGTCTTATATTGATCCTTGTGGGACGTCAGTAGTGATTGGTAGGAGGAGGAAAGATTTTGTTTCCATGTGATTGCTTGCTGCCTGCCAGTCAGATAGCCAGGGAACCATGAGAGAGAGGGTTGGGTGAGGCTGAGGGAAAAAAGTTCAGTAAGAAGATGTTACTGGCTTATAATGTCAAATGCTTTTGATAAATATTGGAATAGTGCAGATACCAGGTTGCCATCATTCCTATTTTAGTTTATGATATCTGTGAAGTTGATGAGAACAGTGGTAGTACTAAGGTGACCTGAAACCATGCTGGGTTTTTGAGAAAAGCTTGTTAGAGTTAATGTACTGCATCAGTTGGGAGTGGATGTATTTTGTTTAATATTTTTGACAGAGGGGATAGGATGGCAATAGGTCTGTAGCTGGAAAGGTCTGTTGATGTGTCATCTTTGTGGAGTGGTAATTTATATGATTTTTTTTCTAGATGAATGGGACATCTCTCAGATATGGCTTGGCTTATCAGTATGGATAAAGGGACAGCCACAGCATCGGCTGCTATTTTTAGGTATTCTTTTGGAAGTTGGTTAGCAGCTAAAGATGTTGGTTTTAGTTTCTGTAGAAGTTTTCTTTTAGTAGACATGGAGATTGGGAGGAAGGTGAATGAATGTGACTGGTTAGGACTGGATGGGGGAAAGGTGAATTGTTACTAATCAGAGATAGTACTGTCTGAATAAAGTAGGACTTAAATTGAGATGGTATTGAGTCAGTTGTGTTAGGAGGAGAGGGTGTTATGTTATTATATTGGAGGTTGGTATAAGAGATTTGGTTATTCATTTGAATGTGGTCCTTAGTGACATTTCTTAGAAGCGTAAATGTATGAAATGTAATTTCTGTCCAGCTGTTATGCCAATCTTTCTAGGCTTTGTCTCTTTGAAGCTTAATATTTTTAGTTTCTTTATACAGCTATGGTGCAGGGTTTGATTTGATTCTTTATTCATATAAGGGATAGCTTAAGCATGTTTATAAAGGCTTCCTTAAACTATGTGATGGTGTTATCAAGTGGCATGTGGATTTTAATGTTTCCAGTTATATTGGGTTAGAGTACTGATAAAGATCTTTGCTAAATTTTGCTGTAATTACATATCTGGTTATAAATTGTTTTGGATTGGGTACTGTAGTTTTTGACTGCATAGGTGTGAAGATGGTCACTTATTGTGCCTGGTAGACATCCAGAATTTTGAACTGTATAGGTTTAAAGACAGTAGCTGATTGTGCCTGGTAGTCATCCAAGTGTTTGGACTGTTTGTTTTGTTGGTAAGGATCCAATCCAAAGTTAGGTGTCTGTCAGACATTTTATTGATTCTTATGGTGGGGGTGATTAGCTGTGTAAAGTTATATAAGTTGACTGATTTTGAGGGAGTGCCATTGTTATCCACTGCCAGTCTATGTTGAGGTCACCTAGTATAATAGCTTCTTGTTGAATGTGGTAAGATATCTAGTAGACAATGCCTTCTGCTGTTGAAATCTTAACAGGTGGAATATCTATGGCTGATATAGAGACTTTCTTTTGATTTTGAGGTGCAACATGAGAAGCTAATCATTGTTAAATTTTGAGATCTGTAGGGAGAGTGGGCAATTTAGACCCAGGTTTTGTAGATAATGGCAACCCCATAGCACATTTGTTTTTCCTGTTTAGTCTAAATATATTAAATACAGGGGGAATTACTTCATTATCTAGTATATTTTCTTGAACCAGGTTTTAGCAGTAACTACTATATGGGGAGTAAGTCACTAGATATGGATGGATATCTCAGATACGTACTTCTATCATTTATACTTAGGAACAGAAATTTGGGTTGAGAAGTGGATCTACAAACATTTGTAGTTGTGTTGGAGAGGTTGCTGAGTTGCTCTTTACTGGGGCCAGGGTGGGAGTGAATGTTGCTGGTGAGTTTCTGGGTGGAATTATGTATAAAATGTAGAGCCATTGACATTTTATTTGAGTGTCTGGAAAATTTTTGTTGGCAAGGACTTTAAGTAAAGGCTGATGATGATCATCCTCACTGCTTCAGTGGCATTTGGGGTTATCTGCTAAGGTAACCCAGAACAAGACACCTTTCAAAAGCTCAGGCCCCTCTCCCTCTTTCTTCTTGTAACAGTTTATTGGCTGAGCATATCCTGAGAGGAAAGCCTCCATCTGTTACAGAAGTGTGTTTCCTTGTTTTTCTGTCATCCAAAGAGGAAAGTCCTCTGTCTCTTCACAGGATCCAGTGCTGAATTGTCCAGCTTACTGCTCAGATAATCCCAATTTAGGGTCCCCGTTCCTCTCATTTTATTATTAGATTTATTTTTCTCTTTCTATTTTTGTTTATTTAAAAACTATATTTATTTTAATATTTTATTTCTGTCAATGTATGAAACAATTCATGTGGGAATGTATGCTTGTAGTAATGTTTATTTGGCTTCTGTCTTTGACAAATTCTTGTTTTTACTGTTTCATAGGAAACTTTCAGTACTTCAGGAATGGAGTATGTATGTGTACTACTTGACACTAGGGCCTTTCCTGTGCAGTCAGAATCATGAATTATTTCTGCCTGTCTTTGCTGCTGTTACTCTGCTTTATTTTCATAATTGTCAGAAAAATACTGCAGAACTTTTTCAGTATTTACACATTAATTATAATAAGCATGACTCTGTGTTTTTAACATCATAGGTTCATAGGATTATTAGGCTAACGGCTTAAGGGCCCTTACAAGCCTAGCCAATATAACCCTAGTTTGCCTAATATATGGCCATAGATTTGTGCCTGTGCATTGAGTGCCTTATAGATTGCCCCCGTCTATAAGGGACAGAGGCACTGCCCCAGGTGTGAATTTGTGATTCCCCATCCATTGATCCAAACTGCTTTTGAAGTGGACTGGGGAAGGGCTCTGTTTAATGTGAATTGGAAGCCTGTTCCAAAGAAGGGGCAATCTCTGAGACACATATTTGTCTCTCCATCATGTTTTGTTTCAGTCACTGACTAAATTTAGATCTCTAAATCAGGTGACCATGCTGTTTGACTTGTGGATGTGTAGCAGCTCCATCAGGGCTGGATTTGTGAGTGTCTTGCAGGTCAGGCACAGGTCACCCCTTCATAGTTGGTAAGAGACAGAGTAAAGGGATAGGGCTTTTAGTCTATCCACATAGTTCATAATCTTTACAACCTGTATTTTCTTTGTGAGGAACTTCTGAGGTCGCTCCAGCTGCTGTAAGTGCCTAGTCAAGTACATGCCAAATGACACACTGTACTCGATTATTGGTCTAATGAGGGCAGAGCACAGTGGGACTATAATTTCCTTGGATCTGGATGCCATACCTTTACTTATAAGTTGCGCCACAAAAAAGGATTTCCTTGCCACTGTGGACACATGGCAGTCAAGGCTCAGGCTACTCTATCTGTGTACCTAGATCTCTCACCTCTGAGTCTACTCCAAGGAGTGTGCTATTGACGTTGTAGTTCCCAGGGCTATTGGACTTCCCAAAGGGTATGATGATGCATTTTCTGCATTTAGTTTTAGGCCATGGTTCTGGCACTGATCATTTGTCTGATCTAGACCCTCTTGAAGGATATCTACAGCACTGGGGGATTCAGTGACTGCCCACACCTTGCAGTCACCAGCAAACTTTGTTATCCAGAGGCCTTCCACATTTTCTTTGACTTCAGAGAAGTACATTCCAAACAGGGATGGTCTCAGTACTGAGCACTATGGCACACCAATAGAAACTGGCCTCTTGCTGAATCTGGATTCACCCACTTTAACCACATGTACCCTGTCCATGAGCCAACTGGCTATCCATCTGGCAACATAGGGATTTATGCCCAGTTCTGTGAGTTTATTTATAATACCAGAGTGGAATACTATGTCAAATGCCTTGGCCAGGTTGAGGTAGGTAGTATGCATTGTTTTACCCTCATCTATGGCCTTAGTGACTTTTTCAAAGAAATCCACCCCATTCAGTAGGCATGACCTGCTTTTGACAAAGCCGAATTGGGTCGGGTCCAGTGCTTGGAGGTCTTCTATATCATTATTTATCAGGTCCATGATTATTCGTTTCATGGCCTTACATGTAAGACTAGTCAAACTTATAGGTCTATAATTTCATGGGTCAATAGATGGTCCCCCTTTATGCAGAGGGATGACTGTTGCTGTCCTCCACTCTAATAGGACAAAGCCAGGCCGGAAGCTGTGGTTAAATAGAGATCCTAATGGGCCTGATAATTCCTGATTTATCAGGTCATGATTTTATTCGTATGGCAGTTTAACATGTTAATAGTGTGTAGAGCTAATTTTTAACACTGGTTTGGTACATTGGTTGCCTTGGTGTTTGGACTTGGTGTGCTGGAAATTTTGCAATTTCTGTCAGTTGTAAAAGAATTCAGAATATAACACAAACTGTTTCAAACAGTTTTTTGTGTTAATAGCACTGTTTGGCAGAATTTAGTTTTGTGGGGACATATTCATTAATAGAAACTTTAAGTGTTTATTGTGAAACATTATCCCGTACTGTCAGTTTATTATTCTGGATGGTGTTCTCCCCACTGCCTTGATGCATCCTAAAACTGGTACTCCCCATCAAATCTGTTCACACTAAAAAAAAAAAAAAAAAAAACAATAAAAAGATGCTTCAGCCTATAGTTAGTGATTCTGTCAGGGCCATTGCTCTGCCCACAGACCACTTACCTTTTGGCTTATCTAGTGTAGCCTTCCCAGCCTCTATGGAACAGGGTTTAGACACATTCTCCAGGGCTGTTCCAGTACCTGGCACAGGTATTAGTGAGCCAAACCATTTAGGTATGGTAGTAGTCTGGTGTAAGAGACCCCTTGCCAGGCATAATACTCAGTCCCTAGATATTTTATCTAGTGATGAAGTTCACAAGAAAAAGAAACAGAAGCTTCACCATTTAGCTGATAATCAGATTATAGCTATTTATAAAGCTGATGTAATTTCCTAGCTGAAGTGCTCTGCAGATAGATAATTCTGGTGTTTGTGTTCCCATACATGGCTCTCATCCTAGTTTGGCTGGAGACTGTTCTGTTGTTTCAGCTAATAATGAGGACTCTGATGAGGACAATGGTGATTTCCTAGCTGAAACTGAGTCTAGTCACTTTGATTCATCTTAAGGTGAACCTGAGCTAAAGTCCAAACAAGTGTTCATTTTCCAGAGGTGATTGCTAGATTTAGTGATGTTTTTGCTTGGGAACAGTCTGGAACTACCCTGGAGCTAAGAAGGCTATACGACCTGCTAGAGGGTGAGATGCCCGATTCTATGGCTAACTCCCCTTTTGCCAGCCTCAGAAGATGTTTATAAAGCTGCCTGCAGGACACCAGTGTCTATTCCACCTGTCCCTAATAAGGCTCAGAGAAAATATAGAGTCTTCTTGGATATAACAGGTCTCTTTTCTCATTTGACTGCTGACCCAGCTGTGTTCTCCCCAGCTGCCTGCTCAAATAAAAAGTTATTGGCTTCATCTTATAAAGAGAGAAATGGTTTGATTTTCAGAGCAAAGGAATGTCTCTTTCAAGTGATCTAGACTTTAGAATGTTAAATTATCAGGGGTATATGTGGAAATTTATTTTAAATTGTTCATAGTGATTTTGCTGCATCCATATCTGAAGAACAAGATTCTTGCAGGAATGAAATTGTTCTAATATGACTCAGGTTTCAAAACATGCTTTGAGAGGTGTGCTTGAATGCATAGGTACAGTCTCAGGAAGTGCTGCGTCTATTGTATTAACACCGTTTGGTTGATTACTAATCAGATTTACTTTGACAATTTAAAAGACAAAATTTGAATGCAGCTTTAAGTTCTGAGTTGGTGATTGGGCCCTCTGTTACACAGAATCTCAGTCAGATGATAGAGGCAGAGTAATGCATGGGTACCCCAAACAACTAGTGTTGCCATCTATCCATTTTTCCAGACTATCTGGGAATCACACTGATTGTCTGGTAGTCCAGACAACACTGTACAAACTCTGGTATTCTGTTTCAAAAAAAGAAACAGACTATCAGAGTTTGTTAAATCAGTGTCTGAAGTATGCTTTTTTTTTTTTTTTTTTTTTTTTACAAAAAGCATAGTAAATCTGTAGGAAAAAAAGGCATCACAATTGGAAAAAGAGGATGTTCCCCCTCATATGAAACAGTGATGACATCATGAAATGGGTAAAGTGGCAGGTGGATGGGGTTACAGGAGGTGATAGGGGTGTGGCCGAAGTTCGGTTTTAGCCACAACGAAAAGTGGCATACCACTGAAGTGCACCTCATTATGAGGAACGTTCCTCATTTTGTGTCTTAAAAAGCCCATGCTCCTTGAAGTTCCACTATCAAAGAGTCTGTCACACATTCAGACTTAGGAATGTTTTGAATGAAATCTATGGCAAATAGTGCTGAATCATATTAATTCATCAAAATACTTTTTATAAGTATAAAGTAACACATTTTAACAATCCTGTGGACTTCTTAGTAGAAGTTATTACTAATCTGTTAGTAGGTGTTCCACATTTTGTCCATTTGTTCCACATCATGAGAGGTAGTGTTCCTCATTTTGGAAATGGAAGGTTGAGAGCTATGAACGGTGGTAATCTTACAAACAAGGCATCTTCCTTCAAGGAGCAGAAAAAAACAAAAATTCCAGCCAAGCAAAAGTTAGGGATCCAAAAGAAAATGGAAGGATGATAATTCTTCAAAACCAAACAAGAGGGGTTAATTTCCAAAAAAAGGATTAACCCTCCTCTGCAAAGAAATCACTATGAGAAGACACAGAGCTCCCTACCCCCCACCTCCACACTCCCGCCCTTCTTTCTCTTCCTTTTCCCCCCAGACTGTCTCAACACTACAGCTTGGCCACATGTAGTCTCAGACAAATGGGTTTTCGGAATAATTCGTAGAATATACACTTGGCAGTGGATAGAAAATCCTTCCCCTTTCAGGGGAATTACCCCACACCCACCGTTCCAGACATAGCTGTTTCTTCCAGTGCTCCATCACATGGTAGAAGTAGGAATCCTAGAACTAGTGTCTGTGATATACAAAGGCAAAGGATTTTACTCCAGAACATTTTTGGTACCAAAAAAAGAGCACTACTGGAGACCCATGCTAGATTTGCTCTTTCTAAACACCATTTTTATAAGTTTCAAATCAAAATGCACACCTTACAGTTGGTCCTTGCATTACATCCAGACCGCTATTTCATGGTGAGTCAAGAGCTCACAGATGTTTATCATATTTAAATTGCTCAAAATTTCAGGAAACTTTTGAGATTTGCCATGTGTGGGTTACATTCAGTTTTCTGCATTACACATTGGGCAATCTACTACACCTAGAGTATTTACAAAGTGTCTGGCCTCAATAGTTGTCTACTTAAAAACGTTATGCATCGACATTTTCATTATTTAGATTACTTGCTGATTTGTACAAATTCATATCAGGTGCTTGGAGATCTTAGACAAGGTTACATCTTTCCTTTCCTGCCTGCACTTCAAATTGAACCTTCAAAAGTCATGTTTTCCTAGAGTGTTGGATACACACAGTAAAAAGGATGGCCTTCATCATCAAAAGACAAAGTTCTGATAAGTGAAGTCATTTTCTTGGAATCCTGTCTCCAAGACATGGCCTCAGCAAGGGTGGTCCTCAAAATCCTAGGCATCATGGCATCAGTGATCCTCATGATATCATTAGCCAGACTACACAAGAAAAACTCATTGGTACTTGGATTACTGCATCCATCACCTTCATTCCTTGGATTTTCAGGTACTGGTGCTAGGATTTGTGAAACAAAACTGCAGTGGTGAAGGGATCAACACTGTCTGAATTCAGGGCTCCCTTTTTGTCTTCAGACTCCAGTTTAGTCTGTGCAGGCAGACTCTTCAGATTTTGTGTGGGGAGTGGTGTCCTTGGGAGTTCAAGTGTAAGGCTTATTGGGTTCTCAGGACATACCAAAGCACATAAATATAAAAGATGCTGTCGGTTCTTTGTGACTTAAAAGTTCTCCACCACTTACGGACTCTGGGTCCTTTTCTAAAGGTCACAGACAACTCTGCTGTGATGTGGTACCTGAACAAACAAGGGGTCTTTGCTGGGTGGCAATAATGGCCTGAAAGCTTGCTCTACAGCATTCTCTGACTCCTCAGTCCTCATACATTTGGTCACAGTGAAAAACAGTGGCAGGCAGACTAAGCAGATCCTGGACAGATCCTCATGAGTGGAAGCTCCATGTAGAGATCTTCCAGGACTTGATCCCGATGTGGGAAACATATCAAGTAGATCTGTTTGCCTCCTTTCAAAATGGACAACAGAAAAAATTTGTTACCCTTTGGGAGTCTACCTAAAATGTCAATGAGGCAGTGGGAATAATGAACATAGTGCAGTTGCGTAAGTCCTACTTATTTCTATAGATGGTCTAATTCCTCACTGCCACAGTGGCAGCACCCACCTGCCATTCCCCAGAATGTGCATAGCTGAGGTGGGTTTCAAACTCTCTGATTCGTATGGTATTGTGATTGGCTGTGAGTTTCCTCCTGTTAGAAGATTTTGACTTCTGGTGCTTTCCTTTCTGCCTTTCTGGAAGTGAAAAAGCCTGAAAATATACTCCCTGCAGCAGCTAAAGGCTTCCTCTCACGATATGCTCAGCCAATCTGTTGTCATTAATTATAAGTCATTAGTATAAGTTTGGATGAGGTCAGGCTGAGTGTATTTATGATGTTTTTATTATTATATTCAATTTTTGGTTTTAGTGATTAAATTTAATTGTTGATACATAAATAAATTAGCACAGTATCACTTTAAGTATTAATGTAATGTCAGACTAGATTCGCGCCTAAAAGTTTATTTAAAATAGCGTAATAACAAAATGAATGAGTTCTGAAGAAGCCTATAACTGATAGGTGAAAGCGCTTAGCTCTTGTATTCACTCTTGTATTATGTAGTTTTATTTTTGGTTGTTTCAATAAACGTCTGCTGTGGCCGTCAACTACTGTGTTTCCTCATTAGTTGCGTGAGAAGATAGCACAGTATCGTTTTATTTTTGGTTGTTTTTCCTCGCAACACTGGTATTCTGTAATCTGTTGTCATTAGAAGAGAGAGGAAGGGGAATCTGAGCTTTTGAAAGCTGGCCAGTACTGGGATACCTTGGCAGATAACCCTTAATGCCACTGAGGCAGTGAAGAACTCAAACATCTATTGTTACAGGCAAGTAGGACTTGCACAACTGTACTTTTTCTGGTAAAACAAAATGGGTTTCCTCCTTCCCTTAAGAAAATCAAGAAATGGAATCTGTAGAGGATTATGAAAGGACAGATGCAGTTTTTTTCCCCTCAGGTTTATGATTCAGATTCTGTGGAGAGTGTGGTATCTAAGAAAGAGAATCCCTCAGAATTTGTTAGTTAATTAATTAATTAATTAATTAATTAATTCATTAACTATTGATTACCGAGAAAGTCCAATTGGGTAGGAACCCATTTTCAGCAGAGGTCCAGGGTGAAAAGCTCCAAAGTATTACAAAGTAGTTTAAGAGCAAGAATTTTACAATTTTAATATAAAAAATAAATAGTTTAAATATACTAAATTAGACATAATATGAAAGCATCAGTTAAGAACAGATAAAAGTTATATGACGATGACTTAATAGAAACATTTTAGCCAGTTTATACAGAAATTAGAGGTAAGTTAGTATAATACAAACTGTAGTTGCAATAGAAAATGAAAGAAAAGCAGGTTTATGATATATTTAGAGAGAATGGCCAAGGGAGAGAACTTGTCAGAAGCGAGTGAAGAAAGGAGAATAAGGAGATGTAAGGTATGAATAGGTATTAGTGCACATTTCGGGATGTAGTTTATCCTGATGTTGAGAAAGAACACAGCCAGCTTTTGGCTAAGAAGCCTTTCAGAGTGGTTTTGAAGGATGAGAGGGTACTGACTTGATGGATAGAGAGAAAGAGTTCCAGGCCTTATCAACATAGTATGTGTAAAGACAATGCCCAGCAGATTTGCTAGGTTTGTGGACACATATTTGTTTTTGGTCACTGGATCATAATGACTGACTAGAAATATAGTTGTGTAGAATGTTATTTAGTACTGGACAAGCAGAAAGATACTGGATAATTGTATAGGTAGTAAGAAGCTGTGTATGTGTTAGTTGTTGGGATAGTTCTAACCAATTTAGGCTTTTTAGTGCTATCCAGTGAATTATCTGAAAGGGATAGTTGCTGTAAATTCAGCAGCTTTGTTATAGCATTGTTCAAGTTTTGATTTTTGTGATGTCTAAAAGTGCCATAAAGAAGTGTGAGAAAGAGATGATTAGTGGCAAGTGTAGCTTTAGTTGAGTCAGTGAAAAAGCTTTTGGCTCTAGGTGGCTAACTTCACGGCACTCATGCAAATGGAGAATAGTTGCATGACCACCGAATCATACACCAATGCACTGTAAGAAGACGTACCCTAATGCATGGATCTCGCCATACCCAGTAGACTCAAGATGCTCTCCTCAGAAAAAAAGGAAGCCAATCTGGTGGTCCCCTGCCATAAACAAACTCTACAACTGAAGGAGGAAACTGATGCGGAATAAGGTGAAGTCCCAAGACTGGAAAAACTCCCTTATCAGTCTCAACAAAAGGTTGAGACCCCTCATCAAATCCTCTAAAGCTAGCTATGAAAACAGAATTGCAGCATATAGTAAAGACAACCACAAGGCCTTCTATAGTTATGTAAAGAATCTCCATGGCAATACCCAGATTTGCTCTGAGCTACTGCACAATGGTACCTCCTATACCGAGTCAACAGATATTGTCAACATACTGTCCGACAAATTCAGTGCCAATTTTACACCCCCCCACCCCAAGGACCAATCACAATACCAGTAGATTGCCAGACACCCAATATTACTGCTGCACAGGTTAAAACAGCACTGTCCAAGGCCAAGAATACAGCTTCTGTGGGACCTGACAATATCCCTGGCTGTGTTCTACATGAAATACAGAGTGAAATGGCACCTCACCTGTGTGCCGTGTCCAATCACAGCCTCACCATAGGCTTTGTCCCTACTGAATGGCGCACTGCTACAGTCATCCCTCTCCATGAGGGAGGAGTGACTACAGACCCTGGGAACTATCGCCCCATTAGCCTGACGAGTCTGATATGCAAAGCTATGGAATGCATCATCATGGACCTAATAAACAAGGATATAGGGAATCTCCAAACTCTGGATCCTACACAGTTTGACTTTCTGAAGGGTAGATCATGCCTGCTCAATTTGGTGAACTTCTTTGAGTCAGTCACCAGAGCTGTGGATGAAGGGAAGGTGGTTCATACAGCCTACCTTGATCTGGCCAAGGCCTTTGATACCATTCCCCACTCAGGAATCATAGAAAAACTCACTAAGCTGGGCATCAACCCCTATATCACTAGGTGGGTTGCAAACTGGCTCACAGATAGAATCCACTGTGTGAAAGTAGCTGACTCCAAGTCATACCGTTGACCAGTCACAAGTGGAGTCCCACAAGGTTCGGTCCTGGGTCCTCACCTGTTTGGTATCTACTTCTCTGAAATCCAGGCCAACAAGAAGGGACTCTGGCTGACAAATTTCGCAGACGATTGCAGGTTGGGAGCTATTATTAACTCCCCAAGAGATGTTGGCATCCTACAGAAAGGCCTCACTGAGACCAATGACTGGTGTCAGAACCATGGCTTTAAGCTTAATGCCAAAAAATGTGTCATCATCCCCCTTGGGAAAAACCTGGTTCCCTTGAATTACCACATCAATGGTAGTCCACTGAACACAGAAGGTGTTATAAGAGATCTAGGAACACAGGTTGACAGCAACCTCTCTTTTAACCACCACATTGCCACTGTAGTTAGAAAGTCCTTCTATGTGGCACATCTCATTACTAAGGGCTTTGCACCAAGGAAGAAAGAGGTCATTGTCTCCCTTTACTCTTCCCCTCATTAGGCCAATCATTGAGTACAATGCCCTATTTGGCATGTACCTCACTAGACACCTGCAACACCTGGAGAGGCCACAAACGTACCTCACAAAGAGGCTCTTAGGCCTTAAACACTTGTCCTGTATGGACAGACTCAAAAAACTCCAACAATTCTCTGTCTCATATTGCCTACTTAGAGGCAATCTCTGCTTGACTTACAAAGCCATTTCTGACCCAGCTCTGTTAGAAATGCTACATCTAAAGAAATCCCAATCCCTCCGCACCACACACTCCAGAGACCTCAAGCTCATTACCACAATCAACAGAACATGCTGGAGGGACAGGTTCATAAACCAGAGACTGGCCATGCTATGGAATAGACTTCCCATACATGTTAAGCAGAGCACCTCACTGGCCCTCTGCAAGAGAAATCTTGATGAGTGGATGGGAAATACAAACGTCACCCCAGGGATCACTCCAGTGGCTCTACTCGACAGAGGCACTAGGAACAAAGGTCAGGTGGCACGATGCCAGGGTAATCCTATGGGTTAGGCTTATAAAGGCTCCAGGACCATTAGCCTCATGCACACCTATGAACCTATAAAACATCCCTAGTTTTTGATGATTTTTTTCTTCTGTTATTCTGTATATGCAGGTCAAATTTAAGATTATTATCCACTAACATCTCTAATAATTTATGAGAAGTGACTTCCATGGTTGTATTATCAAGAGAGAGGACTTTAAATTTTGTTTTTTCATGGGAGAGGGATTTGGGAGAAAAGCAGTAGTTTTTTTCAGGTTGAGCATGAGTTGTGAGTTACAAAGCCATGTTTCAGTTGCTGTTAAAACTTCCTGAGTATTTTTTTGTAGGTGTGTCACATTGTCAGATGTGCAAATGAGTGGGGAGTCATCTGTGTACTGTATTAGGGAGGCCTGTTTCATGGATATATGGTGGGTATTGGTGAGAATGTTAAAAAGGAGAGGAACAAGGATAGAGCTTTGTGGTACACCGGTGGTGGCTGGTAGGTATGGGGGGGGGGTGCCATTTTACTAACTGGTAGCTATTGGATAGATAGCTTTTGAACTATAGAAGGGTGGGCTATAAGCGACCTAATGAGGACATTTGAAGTAGAAGTCTGCTGTGACAAACTGTGTTGAAGGCTTTAGATAAGTATAGAAATAAGGTAGTGATTGAGACAAAAAAAACTATACTGTAACAACTTTCAGAATAATAGTAAACACAACCCTAAAAAAATTCTGTCATTAAAGAAATTTTGCATCCTGGCTATAACTTCAACCGTAACCCCTCTCCCAATAATTTATCACTCGAAACTGCAATGCAATTCAACTCTTATTTCATAGATAGTATAGCATCCCTAACCTAGGATTCCCCAAAATCTAATCCTAACCCTGTTTGAAGATGAAAGTGGATGTGGTGATATGTGACTGCTGGGTAGAGTTGTGAGTTGCAATAGTAGTGTTCTTTATCACATTTTAAGTTACATTTTGTGATGTTTCTTAGGTGTTAGAATTTACGAGCATAAATGGATGAACAGTTTAATCTTTAATTTTTACGTTTGATTTGCATCTTTACATATGTAAGTGGATACAAATGTATGAAATGACCCAAGATCCTTACCTTTTCTTTTTTGCATGAATTTATATTTAGATGACCATGTTAGCAGTGTAATGTATAGTAAACACATCTGTCAGCTTTTCTCTTTTATGTTAACAAAGTACCATTTTGTGGGAGTTTGTGTTTGCGTGTGTGTGTGTGTGTGTGTGTGTGTGTGTGTGTGTGTGTGTGTGTGTTTGGGGGTGATGGTTCTGAATGAGTTGCTAGGCTCAGTAGATGGTGGTTAATATGTGGGCACCGTCCTGGTAAAGACACTTAATTTGGAATGTGCCAGTCACTCTGAGAAAATAAGTTTTCAAATGCCCCTCTTTAACTCTTGTCAAGGGCAGGTATCAGGGCATTTGAAGAATCAGAGGGTAATACAGCTTGCAATACCAATGCTGATTTCAGATACACATCTCTAGGCAGCCATGAGGGTGAGGGTGGTAGGGGCTGCAGCAGAGGTGCTGAAATGTGTTACAACTTTGAGCTATTGATAGGACAGCTGCAAACTGATTATGAGATATACTTTACAGATATTATTGCAGCCCATATGGAGCTGACTAGTTTGGCTTGGTGTTGAACCACCAAGCATCTGGCAGAGAGAAGGAAAAGAAATAAAAATAAAATTCTGACAAGCCTTTACTGGTTTTAATGGTGTTATATGCTTTGTGCATGGAAGCTGGTGTCAACAGTAGAAATGTGTATGAGAGAACTTCCTTTGACTAACATTAATCAGTGACTGGGATGCCAAAGTATGTATGAAAATGGAACAGATCAGTATGTTGAAATTTGATAAAACTGAAGTTAAATTTGTAATCATTTTTCACTTCAGTTTCAGTGTCACCTCACCTGCTTTGGTTGGTGTTCTCTGATTCTTCAGACTCCTAAGTAGTAGCAGCATTTAAAAAGGTTTGTAGCACTCTCCTATGGTAAATCGTATGGTCTTCTATCTTTATGCAGCACGGCATGCAGGAATTCTTCACTTTCAGTGCACATGCTCATTTGGGTACAGACATATTTTGCAGCTGTCTTTGGGGGGGTGCAAGAGCTACTTTGTAAGTTTTAGGAATGCAAACACTATTTTTACGTATCATGATTTAAAGAATAGTTAACTGTCTTTGGGTGAGTCATTCCCTTTAAGTGCACATGACTGACCTCCAACATTGTCATTAGGTTAGAATAGCAATGAAATCAGTAGGAAAGCATTCTTGTGGGCAACTGCACAAAGGTTAACAATCAGCATCCCTTAATCCAGGAGGTTTACGGAGGATTATTTTTCACTGGTTGGTACATAGTCAGTCTGGAGCATAGAATGTCTTCATTCCATGACTGCAGAATGAAAGCCAAACACAACTTTGAAAAATGTGACTGAAAAATCCATTTATTTACTTACTGCTACTACTAGAAAAGATGGGGTCAACAAAACTAAAGAATTTTTACTTTAGATAATTGTTCCTACTTTCTTCTCTATCCACAGCAAACAAGCACATTAAATCTTCATAGACTTGTTTAATTGTATTTGCCCATATTAACCCTTTCTAAAATGTAATGTTAGGATTTCTGCCTGGTTTTACTTCTACTCTTTTTTAAAAGTTATATCCTAGGTGATATGTAATCTCTTTTCAGTACATGTTTATCAACAGTAGCCTAGATGAATCTTCATATCATAGTTTTCTTGTGGTTTTCTCTCAAAAATAACATTTTTTCTGGCATTTCTTGTGAAGTATAATCCTGCTGCACAAGGCCGAAGTGTTAATTTTCCACAAGATAGCCACGGGCAGACTGCTCAAAAATATAAAAAGAAAGAGACTTAAACAAAAAATGTTTTCAAAAAAGATGTAATTTATGGTATTATTGTAAATGATAGTAAACCATTAGTCTGAAAAGAATCAATAATGCAGAAATATAGTAGCAACAGACAGATGTATGTGAAAACTAAACTAAACAAGGGCAGCAAAGAAACAACATCAGGGATTATACTACTCCATCAGACGACTGGGAAAAGGATGGGAGCATTGCTAGCAGATTGTAAGCAAGATGGGTGGGGTAATCCAACTGCTTTGAATCGTACAAGAGACTATGGCTTTGCTGGTGTATTCAGTGTGTGGGTGAGAGACTGCATGTGCACAGGGATACGGGTTGGGTTGAATTACTCCGCATGGTAGGGAATCATTTGAACTGATCTTGAATAAACACATTTTTTACTACTGTTTTTGCTACTTTTCTGTAAAAAAAAAAAAAAAACTGTAAGCCTGTTTCCTACCTTTCCTGTAATTTGCTGTATCCTGGACTGTATGTAAGCTTCTGAGCCCCCCAAGCCTTTATGTGTTGGAGGGAAGCCTTCTAGCTTATCAGTGGGAGTGGTAAGCACTAGGTAACCTGTCTACCACATAAGGAGTGGTTCTGGCCCAGAAATTGTAGTTATTGGCCATTTGGGCAATCTTTTCCATCTCTCTCAACTTTCTGATTTGAAAGCCTGCGTTTGCACTTGTTTCTGTCCTGTAACTCGTCTAGTGCAGATACAGATTCTTAGTTTTAACACGTAAATTTGCTTATTCATGCTCAGCACTTGTTCAGAACTTGTAAGCACTAAATAAGTTACTAATTACTATAGCACTCAATCTTCCTCATTACCTAGAGGAAAACAGTTTTTGTACTTATTTTTCTCACTTCCTTAGATAAAAACAGCTCTTGTACTCACTTTCCTCACTTATCTAGAGGAAAATATTTTTTTTATTCAGGCATGTCCAAGGGTCAGCTCCCATTGTTCTCTCCTGTCTATCTGATGAATCTGGGCATCTTGAGGCAATGCAGAAATTGCCTCATGTACACAGACAACCCTCTCCTCCTACCACCCAACACTACAACCTGTGAGAGATGCACTTATCTAGCCAAACTGGAGGTAAAGCTCTCTCCAACCAAGACTGAACTTGACAGTCATGAGGAGAAGGTAAACATTTGCACCACACCACACTCATCACATAGTTTCACTAAATTTACACCACCAAACTCCACACATAGTAACACAAAACATTCGTGGAGGTTCTCAATAATAATCTGTCTAAGCAACAGAGACCTACAAAGCAGAGATGCAAGCAACCTCCATCCCCCAACACAATCCAAATGACACATAGCCCACAGACTCAGTGTGCCACTCAACCACAGCCAATAAGGCAAAACAATGTACCCAACACACTAGTCATAGGTGACTCTATAGTCAGGCACACTGATGTCTCACTCACCAAGCTAAACAAGGAGAAGGTTACTGTCAGCTGCCTGTCGGGTGCCAGGATCCGCCACATAACCCACGCACTCAGGTCATTCCACAACAAGTACAAATATGACTCTGTCATTGTCCATGTTGGTGTGAATGACCTGAGACTTACCTCCCTGGACTACATGAAAAGAGATATGGAAGAGCTCTCCAATCTTGTAGCCCAGGCAGGTATGACCCTAGCCCTGAGTAGCATTCTGCCATCGCCCCGAATGATACCCCAGTACAAGGACAAAATGATTGACTTCAACAATTGGCTAAGCTTCTGGTGTCATCCTAAGGGGATCCAGTATCTGTCTGCTTGGGATGACATGGTCGACAGACCATGATGCTTTGCCACAGATGGCCTGTACCTGTCACCCCTGGGATTCCGGATACTGGCTAAGGCTCTTGCTGCCCCTATAGTGCCTTTTTTTGGCAAGGTTCAAATAACAAATTCACCACCGTAACAGGAACAGGCAAGCAAAAACTGAGGGTAATTCTACTCAATGCTAAAAGTCTAAATCTCAAAATGCACTCATTCAAGGAACTCCTTAAAATGGAGAACATCAATATCTGTGCAGTGACTGAGACCTGGTTCAAGGCTCCAGAGAGCACCCCTGCATTACCAGGCTATAACTCATACCACACTTTTCGGCCATGTAACCTGGACCGAAACACCAAAGGGGGGTGTGTGTCCATATTCATTAAGGATATCCACACCTCCGGGCTAGTTGCTCAGCATAATGCATCTGAGGTTATCCAAGTGCAACTAACTCTGGGCAAAACTGGAATCCAAATTGTAGCTTGCTACAGATCCCCCACCATACCCCTGGATTTCCACTCCTCTTTTCTTGATGTACTGGAAAATATTAGGGTTCAACCAAACACCCTAATAATAGGCGACTTCAACTACCCCGCCATTAACTGGGAAAACTACTCATGTACCAACTCCTTAGCTCAACGCTTTCTGGTATTCATAAACTCCAATGCCCTGGATCAACTTATCCACATCCCCACCAGGGGCAACAATATCCTAGACCTAGTCATTACCAACATGAGTGACCAGTGTTCCACACCTGAAGTCAACTCCTCGTTGGTCCGATCCGACCATAAGCTAATCACGCTTGATATCCACATCCCGCCCCCACCCCCCATTAAGGAAACCACAGTAAAAAATTTCTCCAAAGCCAAATTCATGCTTCTTAAGACAGAAGTGGTGAACTTCATGACACCCATGCAGATGGACAATGCAGTTACAACTGCTGAATATTACACAAATGCACTCTATAAGCACATACACGAGTGCATGGATTGTGCTATCCCAAACAGAACCAAGACGCTATCCTCCCAAAAAGGGAAGCCAATCTGGTGGTCCCCTGCCATAAACAAACTGTACAACAGAAGGAAGAAACTGTTGCAAAAGAGAGTAAAATCCCATGAGTGGAGGAGCTCCCTGGTCAGCCTCAGTAAGAAGCTGAGATCCCTTATAAGATCCTCCAAAGCTAGCTAGGAAAACAAAATTGCCACTAATTCTAAGGACAACTACAAAGCATTCTATAGCTATGTCAAGAATCTTGATGACAACACCCAGATCTGCTCTGAGTTACAGCAGAAAGGCACGAAAATTACAGAACCAACTGATATTGCCAACATCCTGGCAGATAGGTGCAGTGCTAACTTTACCACCCCTCACCCCCTAAAGGGCCCATATCTATACAGGAAGAATGCAGAGTCCCTGTAATCACAACTACGCAGGTAAAAGCTACACTGTCTAAAGCCAAAAACACAGCATCCATGGGACCGGACAACATCCCAGGCTGCATTTTACATGGACTTCAGAACAAACTGGCTCCCCACTTAAGCACCATGTTCAATAATAGCCTTGCATCAGGATTTGTGCCCACTGAATGGCACACAGCAACAGTTAACCCACTCCATAAAGGGGGAGCCACCACTGATCCTGGGAACTATCGACCTATTAGCCTGACGAGCCTGGTCTTCAAGGTCATGGAACATATCATCATGGAACTCATAAACAAAGACATTGGTAACCTCCAAACTCTGGATCCCAGCCAGTTCGGGTTTGTGAAAGGCAGATCATGCCTTCTGAATCTGATTGACTTCTTTTAGGCAGTCAACAAAGCCATAGATGAGGGTAAGGTGGTTCACACAGCCTATCTTGACCTCGCCGAGGCTTTCGACACCATCTCCCATTCTGGAATTATAGCTAAACTCACTAAACTAGGTATAAATCCCTACGTCACAAGATGGGTTGCCAAATGGCTCACTGACAGAACCCACACTGTAAAAGTTGCAGACTCCAAATCTGACCTCAAAGCAGGGACAAGTGGAGTACCACAGGGTTCCATCCTGGGACCTCTCCTGTTTGGTATCTACTTCTCTGAAGTACAGGTTAACACAGAAGGCCTCTGGCTAATGATGTTCGCAGATGACTGCAAGCTAGGAGCCATAGTCAAGTCCCCAAATGATGTGGACATCCTACAGAAGGACCTCACTGAGACAGATGCCTGGTGTCAGAGCCATGGCCTCAAGCTCAATGCCAAAAAGTGCAGTGTCATCCCCTTTAGTAAAAACTCTGTACCCGTGAACTACCACATAGGCAGCAATCTACTTAACACCGAATGTGTGATAAGAGTCCTTGGGACCCAGGTGGACAGTAGTCTCTCCTTTGATAGTCACATCGCAACAGTAGTCAGGAAGTCCTTCTACGTGGCACACCTCATCATAAAAGTGTTCTCATCCAGGAAAAAAGAGGTCATTGTTCCTCTCTACTCGACACTCATTAGACCCATTATAGAGTACAACGCCCCTTTTGGAATGTACCTCACAATGCATCTGCAGCAGCTGGAAAGGCCACAGAAGTACCTCACAAAGAGGATTACTGGCCTCAAACAAATGCCCTACACTGACTGCCTCAAAAAACTCCAGCTTTACTCCTAGGTGATCTCTGCCAAACAGATAAAGCTATGTCAAACCCAGAGCTGCTGGACATGCTGCACCTAAAGAAATCCCAATTCCTCTGAGCTACACGCTCTAAGGACCTAAACCTTGTCACCGCAATAAACAGGATATGCTGGAGGGATAGATTCCTGTCCCAGAGACTTCCCATACTCTGGAACAGGCTACCCATCTATGTCAAGCAAAGTTCTTC
>NC_056741.1:1833496311-1833663811 GCF_019279795.1 Protopterus annectens
GTTAAAAACTCAACCAGTGCAGTTCTTTCATTTATGATTTCCCCATCCCTTTCTCTCTGTTTGTACTCTGATATCAATCACTGATAGGGAAGGCAATCAAAAATCCAAATGTCTTCTTGTCTTCTTTCCATTCTATTACCTTTCCCTCTTTAATTATTTGTTTCCAGTAACATGGTTTGTTTGCTGTCTTCCTGTAGTAAATTCCATCCCCTTCTTGTCTATTCTCTGTACCCTTAATTGCAGTAATCCCTACTGGCACAGTCTCCTTTCTCCATTCCTGTGTTGACTTACTTCTTAGAATACTTTCTGCTACTTTATGAATATAATATTCTGCATGACTGTTATTATTCTCCTTAAGGATCTACATCCAAAATCCATTTGTTCTTTATTTTTGAATAATCCCTCTCCTTCATCATCATCCCTTTCCACTTTGAATTGAGCTTTCTGCTTGTATTGCGTATAAGAGCCTTAACTGTGTAGCTGTAAAATATCCCTTCAAATCAGGTAATCCTAAACCTTCATTGTTCTATTGAGAGGATCAAATTATCCCACGTGACTCTTGCCCACTTCTCCTCTCAAATTAAATCTTTCAACACTTTATTATAGGAATAACCGACAATGTGGGTATGGTATATTGAAAATTTACTCTTGGTTGGTATGGTTTAATCACATAGGTGAAGCCCTTCCCTGCTTCATACAAATTTTCATAAAATTTCTGAAATATTTCTAATACCTCTACAGGATAGGCTCCCTAAGTTTGGCAACAACCCTTTCTAATTTCTGTTGTCTAAGTTTTTGAGCCAAATGTTTGTGCTCTGGAATTATCAAAAAAAAAAAAAAAGAAAAAAAGGTACTTGCGTATTAACGCAACCACATTTGTAACCCCGAATAGTTCCTGATGTTATCGACAACCAACTTTATAAGTAAAAAGGGGTGTGTGAAGTCCCAAACAGCTTTGCATCACCTTGTTTCTGAAAGGGGAACTGCAATATCAGCAAATTCCACCGTAACTTCATGCAAAATTAAATGAACAGAGAAGAATAAGTAATGCAGCGGTTATTACTTCAAGAAGCACTGATTCTTCCTCAGTGCAATCTAATTATTGTGTTTAGTGTTACTGAATACTCATTTAAGAAAAGTGATTACCAACCAAATACAAACCATTCATCGGCATACTCTCTGTTGAGCCAAAGCGTGCTGCACAAGCTCGCAATGCTATACATAACAAAATACAATTTAAAAAGAACATAACATTGCATGTCCAAAAAATTACCGATTGTACAATTATACACGACAACACATGACTTCAAAAGAACTCATGACTGCACGTCCAAAAAAATAACTGATTGCACACCTTACTTCAGCCCTCTATGAAGTCAGAGCAAAACAAAATGGTTAGAAATGCACATGTGAAGAAGCACCTTAATCAGAAGCCTGAGTAGCTGTTGTTAGTGGTACTGTATGCCTTAACGAACTTTTCCATTCAGTCACGGTGCTAAACAATGGTACCCAGGAAAACAAATTTTTCTGTTACTTGAGTTTACACATCCCATTTCACCATAACATCAAGTAGTTTCAATATGACTTTACCAGTTAGGGCGACTTCCAAATGTGGTTGCGATAATACGTAAGTACAAAAAAAAAACGACTCCATCATCTCTAATATAGTTCTCTGTGGTGACATTCGGCCCAGTCCTGGCCCCAACTCTCCACCTACCCCTTCATCTCACTCCAGTCCCAACTCTCATCATTAAACCTCTACAAGTCTTTCCACACAAAATCTAAAAATAGTCACACTCAGCTTTCAGAGCATCTGCAACAAAATCACCGACTTCTATGCCTGGCTATCACACAACTCTCCAGACATTCTTGCCACTACTGAGACCTGGCTAAAACCTAACATTAAAGACTCAGAAATTCTCCCTCCTGGTTACAACATTGTCATAGCTGATAGACTCCACAAGAAAGCTGAAGGTCTTGGTCTATTCTAGCCTAGCTGCCTCACCATTACTCCCTACTCTAATCCCATCTCACAATTTCATAATGCAGAACTACTAATCACCTTCCTAAAAATCAAGAATTCCAAAGCCCTATGTCTCACTGTAATTTACATTCCTCCAGTACCAAACATTCCCATCCTAGAAGACATACTCTCCTGGATCTCAAACACCATACATAATGAAACTATCATCCTAGGTTATATCAACATTAACTGTCAGACCCTTACTAGCAAATTCCCCATCTCTAGCATAAACCTTCTTAACTTCACTCAGCTTATCATCATCCCACTAGCTGTACCAATAACAACAGTCAGAGCTCCATTCTTGACTGGATTTTAGTTTCTGACCCTTTTAGATATTCTAATTCTGGCACCCTCCCTGAGACTCTGAGTGATCACCTCCCTACTTTTGCTCTTAGAGCTCTCTCTCATCTTCTTAAAAACCATCTATATAAAATCATACAGAACACAGCTAACTTTGACGCACAATCACTTATTAACAAATTAAGAGACATAAATTGCTCCATCCTCAGAACACTCCTTCTAGATGAAGCAGTCAACTACTTTAACACAACTTAACTGGACATTCTAAACCACCATGCACCCATATGTAGAAAAAGAGTCAAAACCATCTCCACTCACTGGGTATCCAAAGTCTCTAGAGAACTAATGAGAATCAGAGATAGACTTTGGAAACAGTGGCACATATCTAAATCCTCCTTTGACCTAATACAGTTTAAACAACTTTGGTACCAGACAAGAAAATCAATAACAAAAGACAAAAAAGACTATTATCTAACAGTCCAATCTACTGCTAAACAAAATCCCAAAATGTCCTGGTATACCATCTCGTCACTCCTCAACCCCAGAAAGAAAACTAACCCCACCCCTCTTCCTGACCAAACTGCTTTTCAAATAGCTAACCTCTTCAACAAATGCTTCATTGAATGCATACAAAATGTCACTTCAAACTCTTCACATTCCAGCACTTCCCCTCACAACTCTTCCCTTTCTCACATCCCCTCCCCTAACAACATACCCTCAACTTCTACCCTTGACTCACCAACTCCCCCCTCACCACTACTCCCATAACTACTCCTGCATTCTCACTTCATCCAGTCTCCATCAGAACTATCAAAAGGCTCCTTCTCAAACTCAAACACTGCTCTAACTCTCCACAGAACCTTCCAGTTGAGTACCTCAAAATGTCAGTTGAAGTCATAGCATATCCTATATCCATTCTCATTAACAGGTCCATCCTAGAAGCTTATGTCCCAATACCTTGGAAAAAATATTTCATTATACCTCTACACAAACGTGGTAACTCCATTCAGATGTCCAACTACTGACCCTTCACCCTTCTGTCACCCATCTCCAAACTCCTTGAAAAACGCATCCACTCAGTTTCTTCACTACTTCCTAAAAAATCAACTTATTACACCTACACAATATGGATTCAGATCTGATCACAGCACTAACACTGCTCTTCTATCCTTCAGCAAAGTGTGGGACTCTGGTAAAATTGTCTCGTCTCTGTACCTCAACCTTTCTAAAGCTTTCAACACCATTTCACATCAGCTTCTTATTCAGTAACTAAATGACCTTAGACTATCCCTCCATCTATCAGATGGATTACTAGCTATTTATCCAATAGACATCAAGCAGTTAAATGGCTTGACTCCATCTCTTCTTTCCTGACTATTTCTACTGGGGTTCCCCATGGCTCTATCCTTGGCTCTCTCTTTTTCAATGTGTTTACTAATGACCTGCATACCTCCTCCCTACAAAGCACATTCATACAATACGCCGATGACTCAACAGTCATATGCTCTTCCAACTCTATTTATTTTATTTATTATTTATTTGACATTTGTTAACCAGGTTAGTCTATCTGAGCTAATGGCCTGTTTTTGGTGGAGACCTGAGGAGAAAAGCTCCAGCAATACAAACATAAAAAGATAACATAGTAGGCAATATACAAAACTCAAGAAAAACAGTGCAAAATACAACATAAGCAAAAATGATATATGAACTGATCAGGTGAAATGAATAACTTTAATAAAAATAAAACAAAATGAAGCAAATACAACTAGTACATTGAAATATTTAAAATAATAACATATCTTTCATTAATGTAGTATTGTCTAGTGAGCAGATTAGTCATTGAATTATTAGATGTAGATGGGTAGTGAAAAGAAAAAAAAGGAAAATGCAGATTATGTAGGATTTAGGCAAGGACAGGTTTTTGAGTACAGAAAGTATTGCTTGACTCCAGTTTTAAAACAGCTGGAACTGGTGATGCTACGAATGGGAGGTGATAGCCTATTCTACACAAGGGACACAGAGTGTTTATAGAGGAGTTTACCATAAGTTATGTTGGATTTATAGATGTCTAGAAGGTGCTGGTCAGAACTATGAAGAGACCATGTTGGGGTATAAGGGGATATTCAAAAAACATAAAAGCAGTATCAAAAAGAACAACCACACACTGGAGCTGAAAGTTGCTGAAATTTAATGTCTTCTGGTACTTCGGCTATACAAGCCTTCACAGGTATTAGGGGTTACTAAGGTAGAGAGTGATGAGCAGGCGAGCGGTTTGTTGAGTAGGGAGTGTGTGAGCTGCAGTTGGGCAAGTAGTAAGAGCTGGAGGAATTCTAGCCATTAAAACTGTTTCCGGGCAAGGCAATGATGGGATTTATAAGGTTGGTTACTGGTGAATCTGGCTATATTATTGTAAGCTTGTTCTAGTGTGGAGAGAATGTTTGACTGGAGGGGAGTTAGGATAGGGAGGCGTAAAGGAGACATGGAAGGAGACAGGCTTGAGCAAGGGTGGGTTTGGAGTTGGGAGCAAGACATTTCTTATTCCTGTAGAAAAGACCCAGTTTCATGATGATATTTGTTTGATACAGTTTTGGATATGGATGTCGAATTTGAGTTGGTCATCAATTATTGTACCCAGTAACTTAGTGTGAGGCTTAGCTTTGATGAAAGTGTTATCTAGCAAAGAAATAGTAAAGGTGGATTTAAGGTGGTGGAGAGTTTTGGGCAGTGGCGGCTGGTGACTTCAAATCAAAGGGGGGCAGCAGGAGACAGCGGAATGGGTGGGGCCAATGGGAAGGGGTGTGGCTAACTAGAAAGGGATGGTCCTATGCTCAAAGCCACAAAAACTGGGACTTTAATTAAATACGCTGCCCTGGGTGCCAAACCATCATTATGAGAGTCAAATCAAGACAAAATGAAGTGGAGAAGAAAGAAATAGTTCAATGCATTGGCTACATCACAGCTTACTTAATATCTAGATGGAAACAAAAAGGTTGAGGTATCAAAAAATAAATTACTTTTTAAATACATTACTGGAATGCCAGTCAAAATCAAGTATAAAAAAACAAGCAGCACCCAACTCAAACCACTTCTCCTTGTACTCCAGTTCTAATTATAATTTATATTCAGCTTTATAAAAGTACCAAGTATCATGCTGAAAGTAACAATCTCTGTGATCCCCCCACTTGTAAAAATGTTTCTTATCCAAAAAAAGACCTGCTGCCTGACAACTATCTACTTGTTTCATGAGGAAAACATGATCAAAGTAAAAAATGAACAGCAAATAAGAAACAAGCTCAAGATAAATTGCTTAAAGGATTACTGCACAGGTTATGGACTACACAGGATAGACTGGCATTCTGTTTAGTTTTCAGGTAAAACCTGCAAAGATGACTGCAAGACTTATACATTATCTGCTTATGTAAATATTCTCTCCATGGCAACAACAAAAAGACTTTCAGTATTGATAATTCTTTAACAGTATGCTTATAAAAGCTTATTTGCATTTTACAAGCTCAGACAAGTTTATCTGATGGTCATTAAAGCATTGCTACTTGAACACAGAGCAACAGGCACTGCAACAACATGCATTTTCCGAATAATAAGAAGCATAAATCAACCATATAAAAATATGATAGAAAAGCAGAACTTTCTGCAAAATCAAGGACAGATAAAAAGCCACTGTAGTACTTGTGTCTACCTTGGATGGGAGGATACTCTGCACACTTACAATGCATAGTTGCTCCTTGCCTTGCTTGGACACATCCAGAATCACTACATGGGGGAGTGGGGTACAACAAGTATGTCACAATTTGAAATGTCTCTGGTTGATGGTGATGGCCCTGACACATTTGTCATACCTCTCAACCTCAGAGCAAGAAATCTGGAAAAGCCATAAATAGAAGTGGGACAAAGGCCCAAAAATAAGTAATTTTTTAAAATATTGCTCTTATAAACTTAGAAAGATAATAGAATAGTAGGTCTTGCATTAGTATGAATTTTCTGAAGGGTATGAAATCTGAAACTCAAATGTCTGACATTATTTTCTAACTTGAATCTTTAATGATTTGCCACTAATTTGCCAGAAAACCACAATTTTATGAAAAATGGACCAAATATGTGATGCAAAAATATACAATAGCCACACAATAGAGCTGGGAACCTATAAAAAAGGGACACCTTTTTAATATTAGTACTGTTAAGTTGACCAGCTGACAAAATAAGAGAATCTACATGCATTTCTAAAATAAAAGTAATCTGTAATTCTGATCATTACACTTATTTATTAATTGTAAACGCTCCACATTTCTTCAAAAACTGCCATTTTGTGGAGGGATTATAAGGGGGAGAGCAACATTTTGAGCCAAAATTGGGGACAATTGAGAGGTTTGGATATACCTAATTCTATAAAGTGATTTATTTGCGTGTGCCTCTCATCTGCTTAATGCAGGAAATCTGGACAAGGCCAAATATATCGGGGAAACAAACAGTACTAAAAATTGCTCTTGTATAAACTTAGACATTTGATAAAATAACAGGTCTTGCTTTGGCATGCATTTTTCTGAAGCGTATGAATTATAAAACTCAATGTCTGTCATTATTTAGTGACTTTATTCCTAAATGATTTGCCAGAAAACCACAACTTTTATGAGGAACAAACCAAAAATAAGCAAAAATCTATTCATTCTGCTAAAATCTGGACAATTGAGATGTATAGTTCAGCTGGGAGAATTGTGCGGCAGAAATCCTACACAACAGACTTAGTTCCCTAGGTGTGGACAATAAGTACCCCCCCCCCCAAAAAAAAACAAAAACAAAAACGAAGAGCTAAGAGAAGTGATTGCTTCAGTCTGGCTTAATCACTTTCAGTAGCATTCAGACTCAATCGGTGAAAATATTCAGTAACAAAAAATGTTTGTGCTTGTAGACAGTCAATTTAACTGGTTACTAATCGAACACATAGATTCATAGTTTAGTACTAAGCTAACTGCCCTTGCAAGCCATTTTAAGCCTAGCCAATTATCCCTTGTTAGACTCAAACCCCGCACCTTGTGTTTGTAAGGCAAACACCTTAGCCATTAAGCCACCCTCCCACTGACATTGAACTAAAAACTGGGAGGGGGTGTATCTCAGCTGATCAGATAATCAATAAACACCTTCCTGATCATATTAAATTATATTCTTTGTATAATACAGTATAGCTGTTAGAGGGTGTTTTAACTTTATTGTTTTGAACATTTTTTCCAGTAAACAATGAAACAAAATGCATGCACCAATAATGACAAAATTGCCCAATTCAGAACATTTCCATCAAAGTCTACTCAAACTTCTACAATCCACCAGTATCAGTAAATATGCACAATATATGCAGAAGTAAAAGTAATGTAAATAATTCCACATTAAAGAAATCTGTAACTAGCAAACAACTTTATATTTCATTGTTTCATCTACAAATAAAGTACCTGCTGCCCTTGAGGAATAAATAGCCTGTATTACATTAAAAAAACAATAAGCTAGTAATATTGCAATAGGGAATGGTTGGCAAACTGATAGGTTCATAGTTACTAGGTATCTCCGCCAAAGAGGACATTCTCAGGACTGCAGCATCCACCCCATTTAAAAGTACAACAAAGTACAGTATCAGCAATGCATCTACATACTGTGGGAGTAGAACCCACAGCCTTCTGCATCAAAAGCAAGTATTCAACCTGTTATACTATTAACAATGCAAGCAGACCCAGCATAAGCAGCACTAGACTTCTCTTCCCCTGAAGCTCTCAGCTCCTTGTAAAATCCACTCAACACTCAACTGTATCTCTTAATTTTGCAGTGCAAGAAATCTGGAAAAAGCCAAAATTTATTGGGGGGACAAAAACCCAAAAACCAGGGACACATTTAAACATTGCTTGTATAATCAGGTCCAAACGTGACAAGCAAAAACGAGCAACCAGCAGAAGTCAAAATATTAAAATAAAAGAAAAAGCTGGCTAGGCAAAGTAGTACAAACACTTTTAATAAAAAAAAATATATAAAACAAAAACTGTTAAAACAGGATGAGTGCTTTCATACACAAAGGTACTTTATCAGAATCAATACAAAACACCACACCAGACTGATTTTATAGCTTAAAACCTAAGGTCACGTGACCTTAGAATTGGCTTAATTGGGATAACTTTGTTTAACCCCTTGCCTTCATTGGCTCCTAACAAATGCATCCACTTTATTAACACACATTCAGTTTTAGTCCTAACATCACCTCCTCTTAAGTTTGGTGAATATAATTCCAATACCATAAATTTAAACCAGTGACATAACCCTGCTGTCTTTACATGTTTTGATAATGCATTTCTATCATCACCCTTCGTAATACTATAGGCATGTTCTCTTATTCAATCCCTTAGACTCTGGTTCGTCTTACCAACATAGAAACTTTTGCAGTCCACACAGGATGCACAATATACAACATTCTGGCTGCTGCAATCAGCATATAGTCTAATGTCATAAGCACGTCCTGTGTCTGGGTGTACAAACTGGCCATCAGTGTCTATAAATCTGCACGCATTGCAATGGTGACATGGATATGTACCTATCCTATCACTAACTACATTACTCCTTCTGTTGGTTAAAGGCTTGCAACACAACATCTTTCTTAATGAGGGACGATTTTTAAAACAAAAAGAGGGAGCTTCTCCCAATAAACATTTGCACTTCTCATCTGAGACAAGAACCCTCCAATGTTTCCTGATGATCCCACAAATGGAACCTGAGTCCTTGGAGTATGTGAGACTCATTCATGCTGGCTGTCTAGGCTTCATGGCCAAAGAGATGGACTGTCCAGCCATGAAGTATTCTTTCCTTTTTGTCTATACCTGTGAGACCATTCAAATTCCAAGATAATCTGGAAAGTCTTACCATTATGGTAAGAAGTCATTAAACCCACATATTATATATGGCAGCTTAGTATGTGAGACTCATTCATGCTGGCTGTCTAGGCTTCATGGCCAAAGAGATGGACTGTCCAGCCATGAAGTATTTTTTCCTTTTTGTCTATACCTGTGAGACCATTCAAATTCCAAGATAATCTGGAAAGTCTTACCATTATGGTAAGAAGTCATTAAACCCACATATTATATATGGCAGCTTTTTTCAAAGTCTACTTCCTGCTATTGTGATACGCGCACCTATTATCTGGCTTGTTAATCCTTTATGCATTTTTTCTTATCAACATTGAAATCTGTCACATTTTACAAGACTCTTTGTTTTAATAAAAATCCTCAGACAAAACATACAACCCCCAGAACACCTCAGTGACCTGTTAACTTCAACAAACACACACAACTATAAACTATAAATTTCAAATAATGAAGTTTAACCCTTTCAAATGAAACATTTGTGTTAATAGCTTCTAACACTGGCCATAATTAATGTGAAATTGGGGTTATCCATGCTAAGGCGCATGTTATTGCCTGTCCTACTTACACTAATTGGTGTTTGTATTTTTTTAATTTTTATTCCCCTTCACCCAGATGTGAAACCTTCTTGCATACTTTCAGAAAACATTAACTTTTAGCCTTGAAGAAAACAATGCTCTGTTCTGTATTTTATTGTACTATTATCAAATTGCCTTCATCAAAGTGTAACAGAAAAAAGAAAAAAAGTAGTCCTTTTTTCAGCTTGATAGACTAGCTGAAATCTTTATAGCTAAAAGAAAACTTTTCAGTATGTTCTGTATTCCTACATTTACTTGTTTCCACTTACAATTTGTTATTACATTAAGCTAAGGGTCTTAATCCAGAAGTTTACCAATGTAAAAGTGAGAGAAAACATATCAGCTCTGCATATATTATGATCTGTGTACTTTTACCTTATCCCCCGCCTCAATAACCCAAGATTACAATGTATTAACTTTGTCTAGCTTTTTATAATGCCTACATTTCTTAATACCAAAAAAAAAAACAGAAAAGGCTTCTGTTTAATTTAGTGTTATCACATAGAAAAGCAACTAAAATATTTTTTTTTATAAAATTTGCAATTTATATTGTGAAAAGTTTCCTAGAATACTGTGAAGAAAAGAAATTGTTTCTTCGGTACCTTTTTCCTTCTTCTCCTCCTCCCTTCAGAGTCCTAAATATTAATGATATGAAGTCAGGCAAATGTTTTTCATTTCCTCACAAGTGTAACAAAGTCAACAAAAGTCCAGTCTTCTCACTCTTATACAGCTGGATTGATGGTTTGCAGTCTCACATTTATTAATTTATTTCAGTTTTGCTGGTCTTACTGTTCATCTCCATCTCCCAGCTCCGGATTCCAGTTAATTTCCAAGTCACTCCCATTTCTTCCAGTCAGCTCTTGTGCTCATCTCTGTTTCTCAAGCATTTTCCTTTGGAACAGTGAAAAAGGTTTACTGGCCAAGTTCCATGTACTTTGTTATCAGAAGAATGAGAAGCAAAGTTCCCTTCTGCTTTGATGGCTCATGTTGGGTAGACAGACTTTTGCATTTTCTCCTTAGCCTGTTCTGCAGGTATGAAATTGATAAACAAGGAAAATTGTTTCACTCTACCCTATACAGAACAGCAAGGTCTGTTAACAGTAGTATTTTAGAAACTCATCCTTTAAGTTAGTGCCAAGGATTAAGGCTAGGATTTGTTAAAAGGTAACTTTAAGGTTGCCACCTTCTCAAATGCCCAGAGTAACATGCTTTTATTGAAATATGAGATTTTACAGGACAAACCATGTTCGTAACCAGCGCGATGGGATGAATTCACTTTTTCGATAAAATGAAAGTTCACTTTTGTATAGTTTGAATTGTTTCTACTGTTTCATGTAATATGAAGGTGTTTTGGAAACAAACTAATTCATCTGATTTTGTCTCTTCCATCCTTAACAGATGGCTCTTTGGATTTGACCTCGGATCTGACTTAGCCCACTTAAGACTTTGGATTCAAAGTTCAGGCTCCTTCCCTTACCTATAACTCCCTGCAAACCCTAACATTACCTCAGATCTCATTTGCTGCTCCATTTGCTAAAGAGGTGGATCTCCTCTGCTCAGGGGTGGGTTGTTCGTGAGAATTTTTCCTGACAGTTTTGATAATTACCTTTTAGATAGTTATCTATTGACTCTTTAACCTTTCTACAACTTCTCGATAACTTTTGATTACTGTTCTCCCCCATTTTCTAGCTGAGTAGATACCTTCTGTTTCTTTCCTCACACCTTTGATGCCATCTTTTCTATTTGTTAGATATAAAAAAAATATTAATTTCTTATTCCCTTTATATCTTTCACTAAAGTGTAGTAGGTATTATTAATTAATATTGTATTTAATATTGTTTTATTTGGTTTGTTGCTACAATGTCTGACAAACCTTCAGAGTTTAGGAAGTGTGTGGCCTGTGGCCACAATATACCCAACTCCCACTCACACTGTAAATGTGTTTATGGCCTTGGGGCTGCTCCCTTAGATGAGCAGTATGCTATCTGAACTGCCTTTGGCATCTGAGCTAATGTCAAGAGAAAGAACAAACTTATTCTTAAAGGACTTTTCCCTGGCCCTGAGGGAGAATCGTCCAAGACTCAGTCATTTGATAATGGAGTTTCCCCTTCTTTCCATAAGTCTTCAGACAAATTTAAAGGAGAAACAGTCACAGGGCCTAAAGAAAATACCAAGGAGATGAGAAAACACTCCTTTGACCTGTCTTCATCTGCTCTTGCTACTTCTAACCTGGCACCAGAGTCCTCTAAACCTTGGAGCCATCACTGTTCAGTGAGCTGATCCTGATTGGATTAAAAACTCCTTTACTCTGGGAGCTGAGGTTTTCCTCAAAGCCCATTTCTCCTTGTCTTCGATCCCTTTCCTACAGGGAAAGACAAGTCATGGGTCATCAAGACCACCATCTACTGCCTCTTCCTTATGGACATTGTGGTCAACCAGGAGTCTTTCCCAAGCAGACGTGGACTGGATGATGAAATTCCTAAGGACCCTAATAATTTTGGGAGTCCTCCAGGCTAAACTCAGAAGGGTGATTTCTTTCTGTCATCATGTTATAGCTCCTATCCCCATTCTTTTTGTCAGGTTTGGGTGTTACTGATTTGAGTGTCACCCAGAATTTATCCACAATGGATCTGAAGACTTGATATTCTTCTACTTCAGTGTCATCTCTGATATGAACTGTTCCACATACCTCTGATCCAAAAGGATCTTGGGGCCTAAGTGTTGGCACCAGCTTCTGGGAGAAAGGGCTTGAGTCCAAAGTTTTTTGACCCATTTCTTCCTCACAGAACCAAGCCACTGGACAGCTCAGTACCAGTGTCAGCCTCATAGCTCAAATGAGTGGAATTCTGGGTTTTGTCCAGGGAGGTCACTTCAGCTCCTCAGATGGATTTAAGGATCATCTTCAACTTTGTTTTTTGAGGCTGTTGAGAGAGTACTCTCCCTACTGGATGAATGGACTTCTTTTTGCTTTGTTCCGCCTCCCCCTTCCAAAGAATGCCCTAGGTTATGATCCTTTTCATCCATTTCCATTGGGACATCTGGGCCCATTGAACCTCAAGACAGTCTTCAAGATTTGCAGATCTCTTCTGAGTCCCTCTAGAACATCCCACCTGGGAAGACTCCTCTGAAGCAGATGTGTAAGGGGAGAGACATAGACTCCCCTTAAAGTTGCTCACAGAGGACACTGATTTTAGTGATGGGCAGAGGTCCCCTAGATCCCCCCTTTAAGAATGTCTCATTCAGGCGGATTCTTGAGTTTTTGAGACATAAAGGTGGGTGGGCTAACAAAGCCCAATCCCAAGAGAAGTGAATGTTCCATGAAGCCTTTGATTCTAGCCCAACTACATCTTCAGTGGATCTTCCCCCTGATGAAATGGTGGATCTCATCTCTAAGCAGGCATGCAAAGAGCTGGATGTGGCTGAACCAATCCCCTGCAAACCAGACAAGTATTTAGTTTCATTGAAGGATTGCCAGCACTGGAGCAAGGGGTCAGCTTTAGATTCCATGGTAATGGTTGCCATTAAAAAGAAAGCAATAGAAAAAGAGAGCTCTTCTGGCCATCCCCCAGTAAAGACTCCAGGGCCCTGGACAGATTCAAGAAGTAGGTCTATGTTTCAACTACCTTAACTCTAAGGGCACTGGATTATTTGGCACATGTTGTAGATTTCAGAGGTAATTTACTAAAGACATTTCCAAATCCCTTTCTGGGTCTGTATCTGCAGAGGATGAGAAATCTTTGGATTATCAGCCACACTACAGTCCCTCTCAAAAGTGTTGATGCACCTGATTTCTAACATGACTGAGCACTGCCAGTACTTGCATTATCATAGGGAGGCATGCCTGGATGCATTTATGTGACTTTGCAGAACACTTCAAGATGTCCTTTGTGAATGTTTCTTATGATGGTTTAACTCTTTGGGCCTAAAGCCAAAGAAACTCTTGCCAGAAGCACAGGATGGAAAGACCCTTTCTGTCTTAGAAATACAGTCTTTGAACCCCCCCCCCAAGATCTATCCTACTCTCTCTCTCTCTCTCTCTCTATATATATATATATATATATATATATATCATTCCTAGAGAAACTATGGTTCAGAAATCCGAAGGCTTTTCTCCCAAGACATCTGAGATGCCCTCCCTATGGCAGAAGGGAAAACTCAAATAATGGACGTCACCCTCACAACAGGGGGAAGGCCACAAAACCAAGGATTCAGGGGATCTTTCTCAGAGAGACATATGTCTCAACTGTACAGATTTTCACAGAATGTCCAGATTTTTGCCTCATATTTTTGGTCCATTTTTCATAAAAATGTCGTTTTCTAGCAAAATAGAGGCAAATCATTAAAGACTGAAGTTAGAAAATAATGGCAGACATTTGAATTTTAGACTTCATACTCTTCAGAAAATTCACGCTAATGTGAAATCTGTTATTCTATCAACAATTTCTAAGTTTGTGAGAGCAATATTTAAAATTTGTCCCTATTTTTTTTGGGTCTTTGTCCCACTTTTATTTATGGCTTTGTCCAGATTTTTTGTTCCAAGAGGTTGAGAGGTATGCAGAGAGGCCTTATCAGTGGTCCTAATTGGTCACTCAACTGCTGTTCTCTGGAGGCAATCAGGGGATGCTTATCATTACACCCTGAAAATCTAAGTATGGCATGAATTGACTACAAAAAAGCATTTGATAGTATCCCACATTCATGGATAAAAGAGTGTTTAAAAATGTGTAAGATACTCGCTACACTGATCGACTACATTACAGTGACCGTGAAACAGTGGCAGACCATTGCAATTAAGCCATGATAAAGGACAAATTATTATCCCAGGGATAAAAATTCAAAGGGGATTTTCCAGGCTGGCTCTTTGTCATCACTGCTATTCTGTCTTGCCCTTGCCAACACTAAGGGACTCTGGCTAACAAAGTTCGCAGGTGACTGCAAACTGGGAGCCATTATTGAATCCCTAAATGATGTGGATCTTCTACAAAAGGGCCTTACAGAAACAGATGCTTGGTGCCAGAGCCATGGGCTCAAGCTTAATGCCAAGAAATGTATAGTTATCCCCTTTGGGAAAAACCATGTACCCATGAATTACCACATAGATGGCAGTACACTAAACACCAAAAGTGTGATGAGAGACTTAGGGACTCAGGTGGACAGTGGTCTCACCTTCGATAACCACATCGCCAGAACAGTCAGGAAATCCTTCTATGTGGCACACCTCATCACTAAGGGCTTTTCATCCAGAAAAAAAGGAGGTCATTGTCCCCACTGTACTCATCCCTCATTAGACCCATTATACAGTACAATGCCCCGTTTGGTATGTACCTCACAAGACATCTGCAACAGCTGGAAAGGCCGCAGAAATACCTCACTAAAAGAATCACAGACCTAAAGCAGATGCCCTATGCTAACAGTCTAAAAAAAACTCCAGCTATACTCTGTGGCATATCGTTTACTCAGAGGTGATCTCTGCTTAACATACAAAGCCATGTCAAACTCTGAGCTGTTGGACATGCTCCATTTAAAGAAATCCCAGTCCCTCAGAGCCACAAGCTCCAGGGATCTAAACCTTGTCATCGCAATGAACAAAACATGCTGGAGGGATAGGTTCCTGACCCAGAGACTCCCCATACTCTGGAACAGACTGCCCATACATGTCAAGCAGAGCACCTCCTTGGTGCTCTTCAAAAGGAACCTTGACGATTGGATGGGAGATAGGAAATTCACCCCGGGGATCACATCAGTTGCCCTGCTATACAGGGGTCCAGGGAAGTAAATATTGTGGGAAGAAATATCCGAGGAATTGTTTGGCTATGAACCTTAACCCATTAAGCTGTCTACTTAGCAGCTTAGGCCATGGCTATAATTTGGCTCCTAGAAAACAACAAAGTGTAAAGACTTCTCATTTTCTCATTGTCAATCATTTAAAACTGTATAGCTCATCAGATGAGGAACTGAAAGCACAACTGCAAGTTGTCAAAACTTTTTAAGATAATATAAGAATGTCATTTGGTCTTGATAAATGTGCAAAATCAACCTTTAAAGCAGGAAAATTGCAGCACCAAGAAAACATAATTTTTGGACAAGAATATGATATAAAAGAACTTGAGCAAAGGGGAGTGTATAACTATTTGGGAAGTAATGAAGGATCAACAATAAAGCCTGAAAAAATGTGAATGAAACAGCAAGGAATGCTTTAAAAGACTTAAATTAATCCTGAAAACAGCGTTCACATCTAGTAACAAAATTCAAGCTATAAACCAATTTGCTCGTCTTGTTCTAACTTACAGTTTTGGAGTGACTAATTGGCCCCAAAACATGTTGTATAAATTAGACAGGAAACAAGAAGGATGCTTCATGCTCACCAAATGATTTACAAAAATCAATGCATACCAAGATTATATATTCCCTTTTCTGAAGGAGGGATGGGCCTCCTTGAAATTGATTACATGTATAGATCTACAATAGTGGAACTGCACATATATCTGCTGATCCCACAAGACCTGAATGTAATGAAAGTTTTGAAACATGAGGAGAATAAATCTAAAATGACTTCTCTGCTTAGTTTAGCAGAAGCATATCAGCATCAAGCAGGAATGGAAATCAAACCAGAAGTAGATAAAAATCAGACAGCAACTGAAAGTGCCACAAAACAAAAGAAAGAATATAAGGTGAAGGACCAGATGAAAGGGCAAGAAATATGGAAAATGCATAAATATAGTTGCAGGTATGGAAAACTTCTGCAAGAACCTCATGTTGTTCAGGATTGAATGCAGGAATGGTTAAGGAGAGGTGAATTCAAACTAAGAGATGAAAGGTTAATACTGGCGGCCCAAGATAGTGGACTACGTACACGTTGGTTTACAAAGTCCATTGAACATGTGGGAGAAACAGACAGAAGTAGGTTTTTTAAAACAGAATTGGAAACAGTTGCACACCTTGTTGCTGGTTGTGACATACTAATGGCAGAAGGACTGTATACTGAAAGGCATAATAATGTGGCAAGACTGCTGCATTAGGGATTGTGCAAACTTTATGGTATTGAAGTGGCTGAAAAACACTGGAAACATGAGCCACAAAGCATCATAAAAAATTATGAAGTCTACATCACATGGGATCACCCATTACCAACAGTTCAAAAGAAAAATGCTAGAAAACTGGCTATAGTGGTCCATGAAAAGAGGACAAAAGATAGATGCTAGAAAACCGGATATAGTGGTCCATGAAAAGAAGACAAAAGTAGCATTGATCATTGAAATCACCACACCCAGTCATTACAGTGTCTTGTGTACAGAGAGAGAGACACAAAGTCATAAAATATCAGGATTTGCAGTCAGAAATGAGCAATGTGGAAGAAAGATACCCAGACAGTTCCAATAGTAGTAGGAGCAACGGGTCTCAGAAAAAAGAATCTACAATTGTATTTAGATAGGTTACCAATATATGTAACCCCATATGAATTGCAGAAAGAGTCATTATTGGGCACATTGCAGGTGCTGCGAAGAGCACACTTCTGACTGATGTCAAAGATTGAAACAATACTAATTTCATGAACTTTAATTGTACTTTGACTTAGGAATGGGGTCTATTCCCATCATGGTAATAGAAACCCAAAAGACTTGGAGAAATTAAAAAGTGCAGGGTATATTAAACAGAGGCTGTTACATCCCCTTTTTATCTCATCCTCCAAACTCAAATAAGTTGCCAAATATTCTACTCACTCAAAGACAAGTAGCACTCATAGAAACAGAAAAGCTGCTAAAGAAATGAGTCATCCAAGAGGTCCCACCAGACCATCTAGGATCCAGAGCTTACCCAAGATTAATTTTGATATCAAAAAAGAAGGGGACCTCAGTCATCTCAATAAACATGTCAGACAAGCAAGTTTCCAGATGGTCACAGTTGACTCCATTCTTCTGCTTTTGAGAGTGAATGATTGGATATGCTCAATAGACATGCAAGATGCATATTAGCACATCAAGATGGACAGGCATTTCTAGAAAGTTTCTCTATTTTCAGCTGGGAGGCAGTCACTTACAATCTCTGCCCTTTGGTCTCAGTGGTTGCAGCTTACCTCAGGCTGCAAGGTGTCTGGGTGTTCCCATATCTGTATGACTGGTTCATCTGTGCCCCTACCAGGAATTCACTCATCCATATATGCGATCCTTGGTCCAACTTTGTTCATGCTTGGGCATCACATTGAACTTGCACTCCCTGTGCAAGTGATAGAATGTACAGGTGGGCACTTGGAGACAGTGTCTCTGATAGTGAGACTCCCTCAGAGCTGATTCTCTTATTCACAACTGTGCCGAAGAAGTTCTCCACAGCAGAAACTGAGAGCAAGAATGGTTACTGGGTTTGATGTCTCCTTCCATTACCTTGTCTCCTCTTGCAAGGTACCTAATGAGAGTACTTCATTCGACCCTCACAGTGCAGTGGCTTATCAGGCAACACCCAATGACCTTTCAAGTATGTCTGAAGAAAATTTGCAGGATGCACATTTGCTGGTGGCTTGATTCCCCTATGGTATTGCAAGGTCACCCTTTCATTCTTACTCCGCTCAAAGCCATGGTGGCCATTGACTCTTCCCAGTTGGGGTGGGGGGACACTGCAGGGGAAATATAGTCTAAGGGATATGGACCTCCACCCAGCCTAATCTCTAAATCAACATTCTAGAAATGAGGGCAGTTCTAGCATTGCATACCTTTTAGGACTCCCTCCCTCAAGGACTGATATCTAAATAGACCAGTAGCATGTCTGTAGTCTGGTATATTAACTAACGATGGGGAAGTGGCTCATACCCACTGTGTCGAAAAGCCATGAGGGTTTGGCAATGGTCAAGATCTTCCAAGCACTTTCTATTAACAGAGCACATTCCTGGGAAATCCCAATGTTCTAGTGGATGGGTTGAGCTGTGGTCCCTCAATTGAAGAGTGGCAGAAGAGATTTCTGCCACTGGGGCCAACCATGCTGAAATATCTTTGCCCCTCCCTACAATACTAAATGCAGCAGATTCTTTGTCATAATCCCTCAACCTGAAGGGGAGTCACCAAGTGATGCTCTGATCCACACTTGGTCCCCAGTCTCCTTTATGCCTTCCCTCCAACTCCTGTTATTCCAAAAATTCCGCAGGAACCATTAGAGAGAAAAGTCATGGTGATCCTCATTTCTCCCTCTTGGCCTCAACAAATATGGTTTCCCTACCTCTGGCCACATCTGAAGCACCCCCTTGGGTGCTGGATCCCAGCTCAGCCCAAATCTCCTTTCTCACCCATCCGGCATGCCTCTTCCAAACATGCAAGCCGTCAAATTAACCACTTTGTTTCCTCACTTCCAATGATGGCTGGTCAAACCAGGATCTCCTTCTAAGTAGTCCACATCCTTAATCTTCTCAGAGACCTTCTACCAGAAAGATTTACAAAGCAAATGGAAAAGGTTCTCAATTTGGGCCTCTCAGGGAAATGTAAGCTCCTTTTTTAGCTCTCCCTTTGCAGCCATCTTAGATTTTCTAGATTCTCTTTTACAGTATGGAGCCAGCTACTTTGCTGTCAAAGTCCAGTTAGCTGCTATTTCAAGTTTTCACACTAGAGAAAATCCGTCCTCTATGGTATCTCTCAAGTTTATCAAAAGCCTTTTAAAAGGGTACTTTTCTTCTCAGACTCCCCTTAAAGATCCTCCTCCTCCTCCTGGGGATATTGCTGTTATACTTCAAGCCCTGACAAGACCCCCTTTTGAATCTGTGGCTAAGATGGAGTCAAGTTTTTAACATGGAAAACTGTTTTTGGTTTGGCAATTACTTCTGCCAGAAGGATATCAGGGCTCCAAGCTCTTTCCTGCAAGCCTCAGTACATTATTTTTCTCAAGGACAGGGTTTTCTTATGAACCAATCCTTCTTACCCAAGGTAGCTACTGAGACTTATTTAAATCAGACCACCAATCTCCCAGTTTTCTTTCCTAATTTTTCCAATAAAGGAGAATACATGCTGCATCTGTTAGATGTCCATTGGCCACTACATTTTTACATTCACTTACTAAAGACATTTGGAAGTCTGATCCACTTTTTGTGCCCTTTTCAGCAACTAAACTAGGATATGCAATTTCTAAAATTGCCTTATCAATGTGGTTATCTGGTTGCATTACACAGGATTACAAAGAAAAGGGACTGGCCTTATCCAAGCCCATTAGAGCTCACCCCACTATATCCACGGAGACCTCTTTTTAGGAGCCTCTACTGATGACATTTGTGCCGCTGAAACTTGGTCTAATGTTCATACCTTCATATTCTGATATAAATTGGATTTACTTTCTCAAGGTAGAGCAGCATTTATTACAGCTACCCTCTGGAATATTCTTCCATGAGACCACCCAAGGTTTTTTGTTAGCTGGGGACTCTGTCCCATCCATTTAGGAAGAGGTGGAAGAGACAACATCAGATAGGAAAGTTACGCACATGCCATGATAGATCTGTGTTGCCTGTTTCCATCCTTCCTCAACTATCATCCCAGCTTTCCCCTTACCTGGTTACATTTACCTGGTATGACTGAAGTGACCTGTGCCTAAGGTTGTTAAGTGCACTTTTAGCTCCAGATCAGCTTATGAGCTTTTTGTATATCTTTGGGTTAGATTTTTTAGTATAATTATAATGAATAAATCTGTTTTTTCTTCCACGAACTTGATCTGAGGTAATGTTAGGGTCTGCAGGGAGTTATGAATAAGGGGAGGAGCCTGAGCTTTGGATCCAAAGTGTTGCGTGGCCAAAGTCGAATCCCAGATCAGATCTGAAGACACACATGTTAAAGGTTGACAGCAGAAAACACAGATCTATCATTATGGTTAAGTGCATAACTTTCATTTTTACACAGTTATTAGAGGAAACTTAGGAAATATTTTTTAACCTAAAATTTGAGGACATTTATCATATTTCATGTTTTTTTTTGTTTGTTTACAGCACACAGCTGCCCATATAGAGACTGTCCTGAGCAAAGATGGACAGGTGGCAACCCTGCTGTTATAGGGTTTGATGCCCTCATCCTTTATTTACCTACTGGGTGACCCTGGGCAAGTCAGTGCTTTGGGGAAAATGGGAATTTGCTCTAGGCTCCTTAATGGTCTCCAGGCCTGTGTGCCTAGTAACTACCTGTGAACCTAAGTAAAGCTAGTAATATATGCAGGTATTTTAGGAAGCACTTGCTTTGATGCATTTTTTAGAACTTTAAAATGTGTTTCACCAGTAGAACCTCAATGCATATATTTACACACTTATACCTGCAACCTACTAATCATTTTACTTGGGTTTATTTGTTAAGGATCGTAGATCAGTTCTTGGCAATTTATATTAGTTCTAATGAGGCACCTTGTAAGATACAGTAGATATTGCATCTAAAATCAACAACTACTTTTAACACATACATGTGTAATAGGAGTGCAACTCTGTCAAAACATATACTTAGTCTATAGTCTGGTCTTGGAGAGAAGCATGCTTACAAGATGCAGCCATAAATTTATGGAGGGGATGTAGATGCAAGAGTCCTCCTGCTTGGAGCAAATGCTTGTTTTGGGATCATCTGAAATGTGCACAGTTACTAAAATGGCTGTAATTGATGGGTACAGAGGTCATCTGTGGTTTAGTGTCCTGCCTCTGCTGCTGCTGTTGTTTGATCACTGCTAAATAAAAGTTATTACCTAGAATGGCATGTGTAGTGTCACACACTGTACTTTATTTGCTGAAATCAGTGTAAAAGTAGGATTGTTATGGCTTACGCTTATATTTATTTGTTTGTTTGTTTGTTTTGGGAGTTGTCACAGTGCATTTTAGTAACAAGTTGGCCGTAATTTCTTTCACTTTCCTTCCCAGTTGGATATCAGCATCGTACAATACAGTGGTGGGGAGGAATGTGTGTGAAAGCACCTGATCATTGGCATAGTGAGACAACATCTCACTGCACTTGGCTCTAGTTGAGCTTTTGAATGTGGCTCCTTCTTTGTGGACTCTATACACCCCCCCAGTCTCTGTGTGGGTTTAGCCATGTACTCTGGATTCCTCTAACACCCCAAATAGGAACTGGCATTCCTCCAGCTTGCTTGTAAGTAAGTATAGTGTGTGTGTGTGTGTGTGTCTGTGTGTGTGTGTGTGTGTGTGTGTGTGTGTGTGTGTGTGTGTGTGTGTGTGTATGTAGCTTGTGATAACTCTGGCTTGTCAGGGGCAATGTCAGTATGCATATGCAACATATATGCATCTCATGACAGACCTGACTTGTCAGGAGCTTCATTTTTTTGGGGGGGGGGTCAGATTTTTTTTTAATCTGTGGACACACCCAGTATTGACAGGCACAGAAATAACTTTTTTGGGGAATAGTAAAATGAAGATGACAAGGCAGTATCTTTCAAAAATGTGGTATAACATGCATTACAAAGCATTTAGACCCTCATAGCTTCTGGGGTCCCCCACTCCTTGGGCTAAATGGATTTTGATACAATCTTAGTGATGACCTCTGTCCATAACCTCTCCTTGACTAAAATCAGCCCTACACAGAGGTGTTCATAGAGGTCCCTGTAGCTTATGTTGAGGCTTATGGGCAGTGTGGTCATTATTCTTTCAATTTTCTTCACAATCTAACTTACAGTTGCTTTAGCCTGTGTGTGTGTTTGTGACTGAGGACAGTGTGATCATTTATTGTTCCTCACAAACCTCAAAGATGTACACAGAATGTCATTGAAACTTGTGCTGGGGCTGTAATGCTGTGATCATTATTTCTTTAACATTCCTCAGAGGTGTACCCAGGACACTACAGCTTATCTTGGGGCAGTTGGAATCAAGTACTGTGATCATTATGTTATAACTCCTTAGTCAAGCATGGGGTGTGTGTGTATTTATCTATCTATCTATCTAGCTATATCTATCAAGAGAAAGCGGTAAATGGCTGTCTTTAGAGACATGCTGTATGTACTACATGCTTGACAACTAGCTGAAATATGTTACTTGTTATATTTGTTTAATTTTCATCACAGGGGTACACAGATAGTGACTACAAACAAGGTAGGGGTGAGGTAGAACTGAGGAAGCATGCTGTGTATATGCATGACTGCAGCAACTTAAATTGACTGTGGCCATTTTTTTTTCACTTTAGTACCAATCTAACACCAGAGAGACGCACAGAAGGTGACTATTTTTGGAGGGTAGGGAGGCAGGAAATACTATTGTCTTCTTTGAACGTTAAGCCTTTTGGGGCCATATGGATTGGTTGGCACTCATTTATACGCAAAATCACATATCAAAATATTACAGTAGTATTTGCGTCATGAGGGTTCTGTCTGCTTTTAAGGGGATTTTGTAGTTATAATACCAGGAATTTGAAGGGAAGAGGTACGCGTTTTCTTTGAGATTAAACAATGAAAGAGTGCTTCCACACACTGTAGTTAGCTTCCTCAGATTTATTTGTGTGTAAACTAATTTAGTAGCAGAAATAGATAATAAACCAGAAATGAGAATCAAACAAGTAAACCTTCAATTGAAATGTAACACAGGTGAAAAATACAAGATTAGAAAATTTGACTATGCTAAGTCATTTTCAGTAGACATAAAAAATGTTAATTTGCTCCTTAAAAGACATTCCTCCTTGCTTAATTTTGATAAGAAGCAAAACAAATAAAGAAGCTTATAATTTTTAATAAACGATAATGACCTAAAACAAACCTGTATTTTAGTGTAATTGTTAAAGCTTTTGAAAACAAGGGGTACTAGGGACAGAGGACAGGCTAGGACTCTACAAGCAAATACATGATTTCTTTTCCATCAATGACACACTCACTTCTAAGTGAAAATTAGGTGGATTTTCCCCCTACCACACACTTACACACAAACACATCCCCAAGCTTTGAGTCCAATCAAGCTGACTGCCTAACCCCCCTCCCCCCCCAACTATAGCATTTAAAAACCCTGTGACTACTGTTTGATCTGAAGAAGTCTTGTAATTGACAAAAGTGCTCATTACTATTACCTTCAACAAAGAGCTGAAAAAGGAGTTATCTTTACTGAGTAGTTTTCTTATAAACTGGAGCTCAGGAAACTTATGCTCTTTATTTAAGAGTGGCCATTTGGTCATTACCTTTCATCTGAACTGCTACCTTCTGGCATAGTCTACTTCCATTTCTACATTTTTCCTGGTGGACTACCACAGTAATCCACCAAGTGTGGATTGGTAAGACTAGGGTTTTCACATTCCTAGTGACTATTTGAAGTGTGTGTTTGTGTGTGTGTGTAATATAGATATAGATATAGATATTAAAAAAGAAAATATAGTTATATTATAGAACCATTGCACAGTATGTACAAATTCTAAGAAATTTCTCCTGTTATGGAAAATGGAAATCATTCTGACAGAGGAGGCGATGCTGAGTTATTGCTTGGCAAGAAAACTTTGGCAGCTTAAACTAGCAGCTAACATCCTCACAAGATTTAAAGTGAATTAATTAGTATCAACATAGAAATGAAGAGCAGGAGATTGAAGTAGCACACCCTTCATCCAATTTCTCATGAGAGCTTTACAAATCGAATGCCTTTTGTTGAATTTATAGTCCTAACTTGGAGAGGGCTGCTGATACATTTTTCTGATTTTTAGAGATTATTTTAGTGTACTATACTATATAGGAAGTCCAGTCTTTGTGAATTGGAATGAGTGATAACTGATGTGAAGTGATCATGTGATTTGTAGGAAGCTATTTGAACACAGTGGTATTTTAAAATGTGTAGTGAAATGCAGTGGCGTGTAAGGATAAAAGTTTTAAGTCTTTTTTTGGAGCAGCCTGATAGAGTGGACTGTTTGATTATTTTGTAGCAAAGAATTTGTGGTCAGCAGAGCATCAAAACAGTTTCAGACTAATTACTGTAAAATTTCCTTATCTAGTCCATATTTTTGATGATCTGATTACAGTATCATTCAAATGCCCCCCATTCGTCCATAGACATCCACTCTCCCCACTGTTTCACTCCAATCACTTTTAATCTAACATGCAAAACCATCAAATTTGTTGGTTAATTAGTCCCAAGGTTGTTGATTACAGCGCTATTTGCATAAACTGGTTAATCATGTATCACGTATCACAAAGTAAATAAGGAGGAAACCTAGCCAAAGCTTAATAAAACTTAAATAATTCTCCATGCATTGTCTGTCCATCATACTATTTCCAGCCACCTGCTTAGGCTGTCCTGCTAGTAAGGATACAGGCGATGAAAATCTTCCATCTCAGTAGCACACCATAAAAGCTGAAAAAATAAGAGCTAGGACTATCTAACTTTTGGCCCTTGGCTATTATTCAGTCATTGCACCTCTCCCTGTCCTGTCCACTCTGTTATAATCATTGCCTATCAAAAATATCTTCAAACTACAGCTGCAAGGCCCCTGGTATAGACCCTTTACTCATACATTTAAATTTTAACCCAAACACCCCATCTTGTGTCTTGTCCCATTAAACAATTTCTATCAAAGATCATTTAGGAACTCCTCAGGCTAACAAAAGTGCTACTACATCTTTTCTGGTTCTTCACATACCTCAGCTTCTGTACTCAGGAGTTCTGGACAAAGCCAGAAATGGCTGGACCCATCTAATCTAGTAGTTTTTTTCTCATATTACTATTGCCCACAGTATTCTCTCTACGCCAGAGAGAGATGCCTTGTCCCAACCAGGATGTAAACTGGTACATGCGCCTCCGAGACCAGTGCTCACTATACCAATACCTAGTACTTGCTCACAAACCCTAAAGGTCACAATGGTGATTGTATACTCTATATCTATAATTTGATAAAAAAAACTGTGGAATTTGATATCAGAATTTGAAATCTCTTTGAAGACATGCCTCTTAAACAAAGGGTAACATGTGTAACAACCCTATTACCAAGATGAAGCCTTTTTCTAAATCCTATCTCGTCTATAATCATACCTTTCAACATCTTAGCACAAACATCTGGACAAAGCCAGACATAATGGGGGGGGGGGGGGGGGCAATGGCCCAAAATAGGGACAATTTTTAAATGTTGCTCTTCCACCCTGCTGAACTACTTCTTGTAAACTGTCACCTTAACCCCCATAGAAAATTTGCTATTGCAACAATATATATACCACCTGGAAACAACATCCCCATTCTTGAATCAATCCTATCCTGGATCTCACTGCATATCCTCTATGAAACTATAATGACTGGCAAAAACTATCTGCTGCTTCTTCTACCCAATATATTAACCTCCATGGGTTCCATCAATTTTTCACAACTCCTACTCACTACAATAGTAGGAATACTAACTGATCCACCCTAGTCTGGATACTTACCTCCGATCCCTCCCTGTATCATAACCCCACTACCCTACATCATTTCCTAAGTAACCACCTCTGTACTCGATTCGAAAGGTACTCGCCGCAATTGCTTAAGTCCCATCATCTTACTGAATGTCATAATCTCTCTTCCTTTAATACTGAAACCTTTAATGATAGGCTCAGTTCCATTCACTGGACTCACCTTAAGTACCTTCCCTCAATGACGCAGTTCTGCAGTTTAATAGCACTTTCTTTGCCATCCTCAACTCTTTAGCCCTGTAAGAAAAATCAGAGTCAAAACAACCTACTCTCCTTGGCTCTCTAAAGACACCCTCACTCCCATGAAAGAAAGGGACAGGTGTTGGAAACAATGGCTAAAAACAAAATCTGCCCCCCTTCTCCAAAAACATAAAGAACTCCGAAACCTTTCAAAGAAGCAAATCAATAAGGATAAGAAAAAAATACTATTATGATGTCCAATGTCAAACCCCAAAATGTTCTGGCACTCAATCAATAAAATTCTACACCCTGGTGAACCTACCACTCCCAATCCCTATCCTGATAGCACTCCCCAAGAAATGGCCTCCTTACTTAATACCCACTTTATTGAATCTATTAATAAACTAACCAGAAACAGCCAAAATCAAATCCTCTCTCACACCTCAGACACTACTAGTAACTCTATCCCTTTCTCTCCTTGTTAATAACATCCTTACTGATTCTGTTCTTGCTCTCTCTCTCTCATTGTGCAATTTATCTTTTTTAAAAAATGAAAGGTTGCAACCCTTATTTCCACTCTGTCCTACCATGCTGTATATGCCAGGTATTTTGTTTTTCAACACCAATCATCAAAACCTGTATTTCTTTGTACTTTTTGTTCATGTACATAATTTCTGTATATTGCTATTTGTTCATATTCTTGACATTGCATATTATTGCTTAAAGCTTTTATTTTTTGATCCATGTATAAAATTTTATCATAGAATGTTATTATTTCTGTCAGCTGGAGCTTTTCTCCTTAGGTCTCCACTGAAAAAGAGCTGGACCAACCTGGGTAACAAATGTCAAATAAATAAATAAATATGTATAATAGTATCCTTCAGCAGGCTTGAACTACCCTGTAATTATTGCAATGACAAGACACTCCTGAAAATTGATCCATTAATTACAGACCTGGGAACCTATGTAGATAATATACTGTCCTTTGAGTACCATGTATCCAATATTGTAAGAAAGTCCTTCTTCACTTAGAAGCTTATTAGTGAAGGTAGACATTCATATCTAGGGGATGTGATAATTTTATTGTATTCAGCACTTATTAGGCCAATCATTGAGTAGAATGACCCCTTCGATACATATCTTACCAAATACTTGACAAAACTTGAACTACCACAACTCTTTTTAACTAAGAAAATCAAGGGCTTAAACCATAAAGGCTACACCGACGATCTCAGTATCTTACAGGCTATTGAGGGGGTGATCTGTGCCTCACTTACAGAGCCTCAACTGACCCCATTCTTTTAGACATACTACACATCTGCATGTCCAGTTGTGGGATAAAACTCCATTAAATAGATCCTTATCTCTTCTGCAACATAAATAGAACATGTTGGAGAGATAGATATGTATCCCATAGAATACCACTTCTCTGGAATCATCATCCTCTCCTCTCTTACTCTATTCATTTGTATTCCAGACTAATGAATAGGAAATAAAAAAATTCACCGCTAGTTTAGTACCTTTGTCTCCTATCTATAAGGGGTAACGTAAATGTCTGGGCTATTTGTACTCAAAACATAAGAGCTCTGGGCTATTCATAGTTGCAGAATAATACAAGGGTTGAAAAAACTTCTTGAGAATGCAAGGTCATAAGGTCTTCATGGCTCAACAGCCTAGTAAGTAACTATGAACGTGGGCAAAACATGTCTCTCTCATGCAGTGCACTGATGACTCAGCACAGATATGTTCATCTTATAACTATTCACATCTTCAACAAATTGCTCAAGAATCTTTTACTGCTGTCAACAAATGGCTCAGTAGCTCTCAACTTATGTTTTTTTCCTCAAAAATGTTTTATTTTTCAAATACACTTGAATAAATTCCATAGTATTTGTATATAACATCTTAAATAACTATGTACACTATACTATGTACACTATTTACATCAGCCTGACACTATAACAGAGCTCAATATATACAATCAGTTTATAGGGATATCAATCCACTTATCAGAGTGTATCTGTTCAGTTATTGTTAAGTGTCAATCAATGATAAGACTTTTTTTCCATGGATTGTTAATAAATGACTTAGGACGAATCCTTAATTCTTTAATTTTAATTTCCAACAATGCTATGGTCTTCAGTAGGCTGTAGAAATCTTCCAAAGTCTGTATTGTGTTTGTATTCAATCTTCTTGTTATACACTTCCTTAAAATTGTAAGTATTGTTCATACTAGATACATATTTGACTCATTCATACACATTTAATAATACTAGAGCTTTAGATAAGTTAAACAATTCATTAAATAAAGCTTGTAAAAAGTTTTTAATACCATTCCAAAATGGCTTAATTTTAACAGTCGAAAAAAAATGTGATTCCAATCTGCATTGTGTATTTGCTCACACCTCCAACATATTCCCTTTGTGGAAGAACTAATTTTACTGATTCTATCTGGCTTTAAGAATGCTCTGTGCAAGCATTTCCAATTAAAAACTTTCCAGTATTGTGTAAAGGATGTATGTTTTATTGATAATAAAATATTTGATTTAATTTCTTCAGTTAGCTGTAATGAGTGTCCTTTTGTTATATAATTCCAGTATGAGGATTTGGGTGTTGTTTTATAATATATCAATATCTTGTAAAATTTCAAAATACTATTTCCCATGTCATAATTATTATATATGACTTCATATAGGTATTTCATAAGTTTAGGTATTTCTTTAAATGAAAAATTACTAATTATTCTGCATAAATCTTGCAAGTACGTCAGAATGCTTTGCATAGTTAGCCAATCTTGTTATGCAATTTTGTATGTTGTTTTTATTGTTTGAATATCCAGAACTTTTAGTTCTTTGATACATTGAAACCAACAAACAAATCCTTTCTGTTTCCAGGAATTAATTATTTCTCTGTATATTTTATGTGGATAGCTCTTTGTAACTATGAATGGTGTTAAAAGATCAAACCAGATTTTTAAATCTATATTTACATTAATAATTTTCCTAAATGAGTCAATGTAATAATTAATCATAGGAGTTTTAGTGGGCTTAGTTATGTTATACTGCATACTAATACATAATATGTGCGATGGCAAATTGTTTTTATCTGTTATTTGAATTTTTTTTTGTAAATAAAATTCATTTATTGATATTACAGTTAGTAATTCTTTCCAATTTGCAGAATAATTTGGACTTATCCAATCTGAGATTGTTTTAGATATTGATGCTTTTATATATGTTTCTATATCAGGAAAGTTTAATCCTCCCTGTTTCCATGGTCTGATATGATGTATTAAAGCTATTTTGTTTCTTTTGGGAAACCATAAAAAATGTATTAGGCATGAGTTTATTTCTTTGAGTATATTCCTTTCTGGTAACAGTTGTATTGCCAAAGCTATATCTAGAATCTTGGGTAGTAAAACCATTTTTATTAACTGTAGTCTATCTTCAAATGTTAATATTAATTTGTTCCACTTTTCCAGAGATTTTAATTGTATTGATGATAGTATTGTTCATAGGTTTATAAGTTCATAGGTAGGTACTAGGCTATCTGCCCAAAGGCATTTATAAGCCTAGTCAGAATGTGTTGGCTTTCGCCGCCCCCTTAGATTAGCTCCCTGTGCCTCTGTCCAGCAGAGCCACTGAAGTGATCCCCGGGGTGAACTTTCTGTTTCCCATCCATTCGTCAGTTTCTCTTGAAGAGTGTTAGTGAGGAGCTCTGCCTAATGTAGATTGGAATCTTGTTCCAAAGCATGGAAAGTCTCTGGGACAGGAACCTATCCCTCCAGCACGTCCTATTTATTGTTGTGGTGAGGCTTAGATCTCTAAAGCATGTGGCTTGAGGGGATAACATTTTCTTTAGGTGGAGCATGTCCATTAATTCTGGGTTGGACATGGTCTTGTGTGTCAGGCAGAGATCACCTCTGAGTAGGCGGTATGCAACCGAGTACAGCTGGAGTTTCTTCAGTCGAGCTGCATAGGGCATTTGATTGAGGCCATTGATCCTCTTGGTGAGGTACTTCTGTGGTCTTTCCAGCTGTTGCAGGTGTCTTGTAAGGTACATCCCAAATGGGGCGTTGTACTCTATGATGGTTCTGATGAGTGATGAGTACAGGGACACAATGACCTCTTTTGATCTGGATGCGAACCCTTTTGTGATTAGGTGGGCCACATAGAAGGATTTTCTAACCATTTTGGCAATGTGATTATCAAAGGAGAGATTACTATCTACTTGGGTCCCCAGATCTCTTATTATGTTTTTCCGTATTTAGGGGACTACCACCTATGTGGTAGTTTGTGGGTACTTTGTTTTTTCCAAAGGGGATGACTATGCACTTTTTTGGCATTTAGCTTGAGGCCATGATTTTGACACCAGGTATCTGTCTCAGTGAGACCCTTTTGGAGGATGTCTGTGTCATCTGGAGAGTCAATTATAGTCCCTAGTTTGCAGTCATCTGCGAACTTGGTCAGCCATAGTCCTCCTGTGCTTGCCTGTACCTCTGAGAAATATATGCTGAACAGGAGGGGTCCTAGGACTGAGCCCTGGGGAATACCACTTGTAACCGGTTTAGAGTCAGACCTAGCTCTTGCAACTCTCACCATGTGGGTTCTGTCCATGAGCCAGTTGGCAACCCATCTTGTGACATAGGGGGCTGGTGAGCTTGTCTATAATACCAGAATGGGGAATGGTGTTGAAGGCCTTTGTGAGGTCTAGGTAGGCTGTGTGTACCACCTTTCCCTCATCTATAGCCTTGGTAACTGTCTCAAAGAAGTCCACCAGGTTTAGGAGGAATGATCTGCCCTTAACAAAGCTGAACTGGGTAATGTCCAGTGTTTGGAGGTTCCCAATGTCTCTGTTAATGAGTCTCATGATGATGCGCTCCATAGCCTTGCAGACCAAGCTAGTCAGGCTTATAGGGTGATAGTTCCCGGGGTTTGTTGTGGCTCCACCTTTGTGGAGTGGAATAACCATTGCTGTGCACCTCTCTATGGGTACATAGCCTGTGGAGAGGCTGAGTTTGAACAGTGTGTTTACGTGAGGGGTTAGTTTGTCTTTGAGCTCATGTAGGACGTAGCCTGGGACACCATCCGGTCCCATTGATGTTGTGTTTTTGGCTTTGGAGAGGACTGTTTTAACCTGAGTGTCTGTGATTTCAGGGGTTCTACATTCTTCTGGTATGGTTATGGGCCCTTTTGGGGGTGAGGGGGGGGTGTGAAGTTTGCACTGAACCTATCTACCAGAATGTTGGCGATATTGGTCGGTCAGTTCAGTGTATTTTGTGCCATTCTGCACTAACTCCGAGCAGATCTGAGCATTGCCACTTAGATTCTTGACATGGCTAAAGAATGCCTTGTGGTTATCTTTGGAGTCCTTGGCAATTTTTCTTTCGAAGCTCACCTTGGATGATTTTATGAGGGATCGTAGTTTCTTGCCGATACTGATCAGGGATGTCTTCCCTTCTTGGGATTTTACTCTTTTCTGTACTAGTTTCCTCCTTCTATTATATAGCTTGTTTATGTCAGGGGTCCACCAGACTGGCTTCCTTTTCTTGGAGGCGTGAGTCTTGGTTTTGCTTGGGATAACATGATCCATCCATTCTTGTAGATGCCCATAGAATGCATTAGTAAAGGATTTTTCAGCTTGGACAGCGTTATCCTTTAGCATGGGGGCTTTGAAACTTTCCACCTTGGTCTTAAGTAATGTGAAGTTTGCTATTGAAAAGTTTTTCACTGTGGTTTCCTTGTCCGGGGGTGGGGGCGGAATGTGTATATCCATAGTGATTTGTTTATGGTCAGATCTAACCAGCTAGGGGTTGACCTCCAGTGTGGAACACCGGTCACCCATGTTGGCGATGACCAGGTCCAGTATGTTGTCACCTCTCATGGGAGTGTTGACCAGTTGATCCAGGGTGTTTGAGTTTATAAATTCTAGGAAATGTTGGGCAAGGGAGTTAGTACTTGAGTAGTTCTTTCAGTTAATGTTTGGGTAATTGAAATCACCCAATATTAGGGTGTTTGGTAGGACCTTTATTTTTCCCAGTGTTTCCAGAAACACGGAATGGGGGTCCTGAGACATGGTGGGTGATCTGTAGCAAGCTACAATTTGAATTGTAATTTTGCCCGTTGTTAGTTGCACGTGGATGATCTCTGAAGCATCGTGCTGTGCCACTAACCTGGAGGTGTGGGTATCCTTGATGAATATGGATACACCCCCCCACCTTTTGTATTTCAGTCTGTGTTCTGTGGCTGAAATGTATGGTATGAGTTGCAGCCTGGTAGTGCTGGGGTGCTCTCTGGAGCCTTAAACCAGGTTTCTGTTACTGCACATATATCAATTTTCTCCATACTGAGGAGTACCTCAAGTGCGTGCATTTTGAGGTTTAGACTTCTGGCATTGAGTAGCATTACCCTCAGTTTTTTGTTACTTGTGCTATTTATGGCTTATATTCTTGTTTCCCTATAATGTGATTCCCCTTCATCTATAATTCTTTTTTTTTTTTTTATTTAAAAAAAGAAATATTTTGATTTATTGAAATGGAGTCCTGAAGTCCTGTAAAATATGTCAATTAAAATATCTAATTCTTCTAATGTCTCTTTTGTCTTGGATAATATTAATAATATTTCATCAGCAAAGAGCATTACTTTAGAATTGTATTGTTCATAAATATCTATTCCTTTGATTTTTGTATTGTTACATATTGAATCTGCCAATATTTCAATAACCAAAGCAAATAGAATTGGTGACATGTTATATCCTTGTTTAGTAGTACCCCTTGTTATATGTTTAGATTTAGAGGTGAAAGGACCTAGCTTAACATATGCTAAATTATTTGTATATATATTCTTTAGTAGATGAACATAGGAAGGAAGAAATTCAAATAAAACCAGAATTTTGAATAAATAGTCCCAATTTAGGGAATCAAAGGCTTTCTCTGTATCTAAACCAATTATGAGTGTTTCTTTGTTTTCTTTATTAATATAATCTATAAGAGAAATTGTCCTTTTAATATTGTTTGTCTATGATATATAAATCTAGTTTGATCATTATTTATTGTTTTGGATAGTGATATTTTCATTCTGATGGTTAATATTGTCATAAATATCTTATAGTCATTATTTAATAATGATATAGGTCTATATGACGCACAGAGGTTTGGGAATTTATTTTCCTTTAGGATTGGTGTGATTAAGGAATATCTCCAAGAGGATAGTATTAAAGCTTGTGAGTGAATTTCTAATATAAATTTATGGAACAGGGATAGTATCTTTGAAGGAAAAAGTTTATATATTTCCATAATTATGCCATCTATACCTGGAGCTTTATTATTTTTACCGTCTTTTATTGTATCTGTAATTTATTTGTAGGATATGGGTGCTTGCAGATCTAGTTTTAATTTTTCTGGCATTTTTTTATATTAGAACATTTTTCATCTAGATTTAATTGATCAATATGTATATTTTCTTTTCAAAAATGTTCCATATAGTGATTTCTATAGGCATCAAGAATGTCACCTATATCCAAAACATTTTTCTCTTTCTTTAAAATGGAAGATACTTTTAATGTTATTAGCTTTTGATTGTATTTTGATTCTTGTGGATAAATTATGTAAATATTTGGGAGAAGTGGCCAAGGTATTAATTTTTAGTTTTTCTGAAGCTAAACTAGCTTTATGTGTTAGAATTTCATTGTATTTATTGTTTAATACTTCTACTTTCTTTTTCATCTCTAAATGATTTTGATTTTTTCAGCTTTTACTGACAACAGTTTGGATTGTAGATCTAATAATTCAGAATCCTATTCTCTGATTTTTTTTTATACCAAGTTAGGGTTTTACCATATATGTAAGCTTTTACTGAGTCCCATATCATTATTTTATTTATCTCTATGGTGTAATTAATATCTAAGAAGAACTGTAATTCAGGTAACCAGAGTCTGAACTCTTTAATTTTAGTTATATATGCTAGAATTCTGGAGTTAAAGATTAATGGTTTGTACCCATTTTGAAGTTTTAGTATCAATGAATTGTGGTCTGAAAAGGGGCAGGGAGTGATTGAGAAATTAATGATTTTAGAGTGTAAGTCATGGGCAGCAAATATTTTATCTATTCTAGTTTGGGTACCAAATCTATGAACTTGATGGGAAAACAACAAAGATTTATCTTCTTTAAATCTGAAAGTATCTACAAGATGAAATGGTTCTACCCACTTGTTTAAAGCTTTTGCTATAACAGATGTATGCAGCGGTCTTTTATTTGTAGTTTCAGAAATATGAAATATACAGTTAAAATCTCCTCCTAATATTAAATTGCCTTTATAATTATTGGGAATGAAATCCAAGTGTTTCTTAACAGTTCTAGATCCAATGCCTGGGAACCAGTATAGATTGGCTAGGGTCCATATTATGTTATTATATTTAACTGTTACTAATGCCATAAGGCCTTCTTTATCTTCATACTTATAAATGATTTCTGGGTTAATCACATTTGTATTCCATAAAATTGTTACGCCTTTTGCTTTTGTCTTATAAGTGGAATATCATATATTCCTTAGGATTCAATGTGTAATTGTCATTTGTTTTGAAATGAGTTTCTTGAAGGAAGACAATTTGTGCTTTGTTCAGTTTTAAATATTTCAGTAGATTTGATCTCTTGCTAGGATTGTTTAAGCCGTTGGTATTTAAAGATAATAAAGTTAAATCCATCTTAGGTTATTTAGACTATGTATTTTTGTTTTATTGTGACTATTAAATATTTTCCTCTGATAATTATAAAGTATATGTTTGAACTTTTAAAGGAAATTATCAGTTTTATACTTTGAGTGTTTACCAATAAAGAAATGTTTTAGTCAGGCATACTAAAAATGTTTTTGTGAAATAAATTTAAATTAATAAATGTTAACATAACTAAGATCCGCACTAGCCATGGAATGAAAATCACTCCTAATCTAATGGATAAACCTAAATCCATCAGATTATCACTCATACCTTGACAATCCAGAACATCTGAGCTCCATAAATTGAATTATCATATGGAGAATATTTGTAATAGGAATAAGCAATATTTATATTATTTTGAACTGGATATAGTACTATTGTAAATTAGACAGAATTCTATTACAATATAAATGTCTACTTATTGTTTAAGAAATTAATATTTACATGAAAGATAAATGACAAGGAATTCAATCATAGTAAAGTAGGATGTATAAGATATAAAACCTCAGTAAAAGATTATAGTACACAGTTATTTAACATATACACCCTTATTGTTGAAGTCTTTCAAAACTTATTACTTAATATAAATAGATGGTAATAATATTTATGCCTAATGTTTATAATACGATGTATTTTACTGGATATATCAGAAGTTATATTTCATTGTTTACCAGCATTTAAGTAATCACTTTGTTGCTAACTTACTTAAAGCATCAAGTTTGTTTTATGTAAACATTGATGAAAGTTAGTGCATTTTAATTAGCAGTGCATCCCTCTTCCCCCATTTCCTACACATAAGGATTTTCATATCTGTCATTTCTTATTATACAATGAGTGAAATTATAGGTTAAAAACAACAAATTAGAAACAAGCTCATACCTCAAACTACGAGCAGTAAAGGCAACATACAGATAAAATAAAAATAAAAAGCCTTGGTTACTCACTGCAGAAATAAAATGTATAATTTACTGGAATAAAAATGTTTGCGCTTTCACTGTTTAACTAACCGCTTCATCAGACTTCTGAAACAGTAAAACTCTGTACTTTTAAAACAAGATTAATCAATGACATCATTCAAATAATTAACATAAATTAATCACATTAAAGACATACAATCCTAAAAAATAGTGCATATAACATTTTATCTAAAAACAAAATAAATTCAATGTTTCACTGGTCTGGCTTTCAGGAAGGGTTTGAGTGAGACCTTACTATTAAGACCTGGAAATTTATCAACCTGCAGCCGTAATATCCATTTTTGTTCGGCTGGTTCCGTTTTATTCTTAAAGTCCCCATCTCTAATTCCTTCTTCCAGTACTTCTAATGCCAAAAATTTGAAGGTATGATTAGTACCCTCTTTTAAAATATGTTGCACAGGTGCATTAGTCTCTTTTGCATTGCGAATGTCTCTACAGTGTTCTAAAAACCTATCCTTTAGCATATGGTTAGTTTTTCCAATATAGAAAGCATAACATACTGTAAAAAAGCTAAAATACACCAAGTTCCTAGTCCTACAATCTGTATAGATATTCAAATCAATCTGGAATCCTAAAAAATGGATGCTTAAAGTGATTCCCCATACAAATCTGCTTAAATGCATTGCAATTCCTGCATGTATATGTCCCAAGTCTATCAGATAAAATTTTTCTCTAATAATTAGATCTGTAGCATAAATGCCTCTTTAAGGATGTATTATTTCGAAAGGAGAAATGAGGAGTATCCCCTAAAACATCCTTGAGCTCTTCAACCATATTTAAAATATTTCAGTTGCTCTTTATAATCTCACAAACCTTACTGATATCACCTGAGTATGGTAGGGGTATACTAATTAAGTCACTGGTCTCTGCTCTTTGTGTCACATCATTATTAATATCTTTCACATAATCTTCCCCATAGTATGGTTTACACCTGTTCTGTCTCTCTTCCCATGCTTCCTTAATGCATCTATCTATCTCACCTTCTTTATACCCTCTACTAAGAAAATCTTGCTTCAAATCTATAAGTGCTACTTCTAATCGAGTATTATCATTAAATAGCCTCATAGTTCTATATATTTGTCCTTTCAACCCGTTCTTTTTAACATGCTTAGGGTGCATACTACTATCATGTAATAGATTGTTCTTTCTAACAGGTTTCCTATATAGGCTCATCTGTAAATTATTGAGTTCTTGTTTGTTAAGCTTCACATCTAAGAACTTGATCTCACATTGTGAATACTTGTAAGTAAATTTTTAAAAATTAGTAGTAGTATGTAAATATGCTATGAAGTCATTTAAATCATCTATCGTTCCATCTCACAGCAAAAAAATATTGTCTACAAAACATGTGTACCATTTAATGCAACATTTAAAAATATTATTAGATAGCACATGATCTAATTTCCATTGTCTGGCATAGGTTGGTGTAGCTATTAATACAAGATGTGCCCATAGCCACACCAACCTTCTGCAGATAAAATTCACTATCAAAAATAAAAACATTGTTCTCTAAAATTATTTCCAACAAGGTACATATAAGTGAAATCTTATTGCTATTTCAGTTTCTTTCATTCAAAACCTTTCTAATATTCTCAATGCCCCATACATTGGGAATAACAGTGAATAATGAGTCAATGTCCATAGTAACAAACCAAAAATCACTATTAATGTTTTGAGTCTCAATAAATAAGGTTTATAGAAACATTTTCGTCTCCCTTAAAATGGTTTCACAGCAATCTAGAATGGGGTGTACATTTTTCTCAACGTATATTGACAACATTTCTGTTACCCATCCTTTGCTGGAGACTGTTGGGCACATGGGTGGAACCGTGAGATGTTTGTGAATTTTGGGCAAACCATACATGCTCGGGATCAGGGGACTATCCACATTAAAATAATTAAACAGACATTCATAAATTGCCATTTTATGGCATATACTGAAAGTTTTTAGATTTAAATGGCAACATTCTATTTTGTATAATCAGCAAACGTTAAACTGAATGATTATTGTCAATTTAATACTATTTGTTTAAAATGTGATTCTTACATTCTGTGACATTCCTAGTTCAAGCTCCTATTGTTTCCCTTGAACAACTTTGTCAGTTTGATGTCATGTATAAAACATTAGTTACCTTGGTAACAGCTTAAGTATTATATATGGTCAAGATGGGTTACATAACCACAATTCAAGTTAAAGCAATTATATGACTTGTTATGCACATTTACCTATATGAGAAAATCATCATGCTTCCCCTTGATGTTCAATATAGTATATGTCATTTATGACAAGTTAAAACAGTAGTGTTATTATACTCAAGCCCACGTTATTAAACTGTCTATTGTCAATTTAATATTATTTGCTCAGAATAATGTTGTTACATTCTGTGACATTTCAAGTTCAGGCTTCTATTGTTTCTCTTGAAAAACTTTTCAATATAGTATATGTCATATATGACAAGTTAAGACAGTAGTGTTATTATACACAAGCCCATGTTATTAAATTCTGTCTTTAATATCTAAATTCAGGAGACTGCTTCATCTTATATGACGATTATATATTTTATGTCTAGATTTACTAAACTCATACATTACATAACTATTGTGTCTGTGTGTGTGTGTGTGTGTTTTTTTTTTATTAAGAATCAACTTAATGGGCTAAACAAAGTGTTGGGAGGCCATCAATATGTGTACATGTGGTTTAAAACAGCCCTTTTATTACATATTAAAAAAAAAAAAAAAAAAAAAAAAAAAAACGTCATTGGCGAGAATCATCTTGGAGGCTCCTCAGAGCCGTTAAGCATTATTGTCACTCTGTCTCCATTACCATAGCTACCTGGGAGCATCTGTTTCTGTTAATGTGTCTGTGTACTGCATACCAGAGGCTGGTGATGCACCTGAAGCAAAGCTTCACTTCACTGCAACCTCAAGCCCAAATTCCCTCTGTTTCAGCAAGGCAGTAGCCAGGAAAAGAACAGAGAGCAAACAGATAAAAAAAAAACCTCCCAACAAGCCGCCACAACAAGAGACAATGCACTCCTCTAGCCCTCCCACCTGCCACTCAGCAGACACACAAAAAAAACACTCCCCGCCAAAACATCCCACATCACAGCTCCATCCACCCCCTTCCCTCGGATCCAGGCCAAAACACCAAATGTCTCCTCCTATTACACAAGCACCAGTAAACCACGATCACAAGCCACAACCCACAGCCTCCCAGAGACAAAAATGGCAACAAACAGATGCCCTATACAGCTCGACTAAAGAAACTCCAGCTCTACTCATTTGCCTACCGCCTACTCAGAGGCGATCTCTGCCTGACGTACAAGGCCATGTCTAACCCGGAACTAATGGACATGCTCCACCTCAAGAAAACCAAATCCATTAGAGTTGCATGCTCCAGGGATTTAAACCACAGCACAGCTATAAACAGGACATGCTGGAGGGATAGATTCATATCCCAGAGGCTTCCCTCGCTCTGGAATAGAGTCCCGGTCCATGTTAGGCAGAGGCCCTCGCTGACCCTCTTCAAGAGAAATCTTGATGAGTGGATGGGAAATCGTAAATTCACTCCTGGAATCACTTCTCTGGCCCTGCTGGACAGGGGCTCAGGAATCTAGTCTAAAAGGGAGGTGAAAGCCAACATATTCTGGCTAGGCTTATAAATGCCCTAGGGCAGATAGCCTAGTACCTACCTATGAACCTATGAACACACAACAGCCACCACACACAGCCGCATCCACATACACCATGTCAGGCTCAATCAAACAGTATTTGAAGCCATGATACCCATCATAATTGATGCCAATTATGTTTAGAGAACAATAATGACATTTGTGCTAGCTGCCAGACATGGCTTCATCCACGCACACCATATCAGGATTGCTCAAACAGCACTCAAAGCTATGAAACCTGCCATAATTGATATTAACTATGTTTAGACAGAATAATAATGACATTTGTACTAGCTGCCAGACACAGCTGCATCCACGCACACCACACCAGGACCGATCAAACAGCACCCGTAGCCGTGACACCCGCCATAACCGACATCAGCTATATTCAGACAGAATAATGATGACATCCGCACTAGGATCTTGCTACCATTATTTAACCAGGATATACATGACATTTCTAAATCATACTTTAACTGAAGAAGGCATTAGTCTCCATGACAGCATTTTTTTTTCAAAACACTGTTACTGCTATTATATATGATGTTAATTTGTTACATTTGAGTCTGAACTCTGATGAAGGGTACCTTGCTGAATTAATTAATTAATTAATTAATTAATTAATTAATTAAATTATTATAAGTAAAATCAATGAAAAATTAACAAGATAAGTATTCACTGAGTTCAAGTAGGGGAATAAAAAATTCTATGTTTGTATTATATGTTGCTTTGTTTGGCTTTATATAATGTAAATAGTAACCCATCTTGACCTACCTTTGTTTGTGAAGAATTATTGGGCTCTTTGAACATTCTGAATAAATCAGTACTGTTTCCCAGTTGTTTAAGAATCCCTCCTTTTTTTAAATAAAAACAGATGACAAGTGATGTACCATATCAGTTGATACTTTGAGAGATGTAGTTGTAAGAGATATTTTTTGGGACAGCTAACTTGGAATCATTTTTTGTTTCTTCTTTTTAGCATCAGTCCAAGGATTTGTTTCTTTTATTCTTTTAAGAGTAGGAGCCATCCATTCCATTTCTTCTGGGATATACACCATGTTGTTGTTTTTGATGAATATAGTAGCTTCTTTTTAGTCATTAAAGGTTCTCATCTCATTGGCAAAAAGTATTTTTATCTTGGCTGGAAAGACCAACTGTGCTTTAACGTTGTTTTGTTTTAACAGTTTTATTATTGGCCAGACTTTTTTCTTTGTTCTAGTATTATGGAAGAATAATCATTGTCAAACCTTATCAGGCTTTGATTGTATTTTAAGGGTGATTTTCTCCATGCAGATTTTAATATTAGTTCCTTGTCCAGCAATGAAAGAAATTTTATAACTATGGATCTAGGTGGAGTATTTGTTGAGTTAGAAGCAGGTTTCCTCAGTGATCTATGCGGCCTTTCAATCCCAAATGAAAGTCCCTCTTTCAAGTCTAAAAATTCAGGAATCCAGGTTGTTAAGAATGAAATGTCTTCTCCTTCAATGTTTTCAGGCAGACCAAAGATCCTTATGTTGTTTCTCCTTGCCCTGTTTTCTAAGTTATCTATTTTGTTAAGCAGCCATGTATTCTGTTTAATCAGAAATTCTTTTTGGAATTCTTCCTCTTTGAGTCTCCCTTCAATGTCATTTAGAGGAGTCTCTGTATTTGTTATTTTTGTATGGTGTTGCTGTAATAATTCCTTAAGAGTATCAGTCTATTTTTGAGAATTTAATTTGAGGTTTTCTAAGTCATTTTTAAAGCCATCCATCTTCAAAGATAGTTCCTGTAAGGTAGATGTAATCAATTGCAGTTCTTTTTTTCAAAGCAGCATCTGGATGATAATTCCTTGAGTTGCTCATATTCAGTGACTCAATATATCTCCAAGTTACTTGACAGGAAAATGTTTGTATATCTCCACCAAAATTGATATTTTTGTAGTTTAGTAGTTTATCTATAGATTTCTGATGTTTTAAACTTGAAAATAATAAAATGGTCCTATATTATTATACTAGTTTATGGAGCTCTCAAAATTCACTGCTCTCAGTTAATCATCTATGCTCTGCCTCCCTCTCAACTTATGCTGAACCCCAAAAAGATTGAATTATTACTCTCCTTCTCCAAATCTCTGTCCCATGAAAAAAAATAACTTTAAAATATATTACCTTGTTAAGACCAATATCAAGCTGGCAGGATACTGTTTATAGTCTTAGTCTGTTGCCAAATATATTCCCTTGTTAAGACCAATATCAAACTGGCAGGATACTGTTTATACTCTTAGTCTGTTGCCAAAGCTTGGAATACTATCCTTATATCTATGATGACTAATTCTTCATTTCAGTCCTTCAGACTTTTTCAAAAAGATTACGTATCCAATACACGGCTTAGCTCACCAGGATAGCTATATACATTACCTTCATATTTAACCTTACTTCCCATCTTCTGTAGTATCCCACACTTTTACTTTACTATATCCCCTACTGTTACCTATACGGACAAACCTCTTTACTCTACTTCTTGCACTATAGTATCTCCATGACTACTACCTTAACTACCAAACCTGTTACTCTGATTTTTCCACTACTACCTTTACTACCAAACCTGTTACTTTATTTCCTATAATACCCTGTAATAATTCTACTACTAAGTCCACTAGCGGCTGTTGTGTTCAAATATTTTCAATTCTTACTCTTGCACTGCTTATCTTATAAGCCAGAATCTCTTCTACTTTTCACCATAGGTGTATAGTATAGAAACTGTTTGTTTTGGAGTATATAATATAAACAGCATTTTAGGTATATAATGTAACTATCTGACTTTTATGCTTGTTATAATTAATGTATATGATTTCAAACAAGCCTGTTATGTAAGCAATATTTCTGTTTGTGTATATTATTAGAATCTGTATGCTGTTATGTGATCTTATACCTTGTAAAAAATGTTCTGGAGCTTTTTCCCAGGGTCTCTGCTGAAAATGGGCACTAAGCCAGTTGGACCATCCTGGTAAACAAATGTCAAATAAAATAAATAAATAAATACATAAAAATGTCTGAGATTTTCATGAATCTTGTAAGATCTTAACCATATTCAGACAAAATGTCATTACAAACCTTGTAAACCAGAATATGATCAGCCCTAATCCTTCTCTATTAAAGGAAACCAAATTTAAAGGTCTTTATTGTTTTATATATTTATTTGCTTGCTTGCTTTAATTTGTTTACTGGGCAAGTCTGAGAGAGCAAAGGCCCATTTTCAGCAGTGGCCTGATAAGAAAAGCTCCAAAGAAGTTAATATTAAAAATGAATAATAAACATTACTGATTAAAAATTCATCCAGAATAGGGCATATAAACAGAATAGCATTTTATCTTTCACAGTATGAGAGTGATATTAATTTTTCTAGTGATCCTGCTTTATAATTACTCCAACAGCTTACTTTAAGCTTTCATTCTGAGGACCATACAGGACATCCATATTCCAGATTACTTCCACCAATATTAACAGTGGAATTAATACTTCACTGATGCTGGACTTAATAAATCTACTGATAACATCTGATAGTTTTAGAACCCCAGCCCAGATTCATAGCTCATATTCATGGTTAGCAAAGTGAAAAGTTTTTGAATAAGAACTCCCAAGTCTTTAAACATTAAAACTTTTTACAAATTGTTGATTTTCCATGAGATAGTGACTATATAGTTTACAATTTCCAAAAATCACACATTCAGTTTTTTGACATTAAGTAATACTTTATCTTGTGATCCTCTATTTAAATTGTGTAATACATTTAGCACATGTGTAATAAATCTCACACTTAAGGATTTCTCTACCTCTTGATCTTCTTCTTCTTCTATCGGCTGCTCCCGTTAGGGGTCGCCACAGCAGATCAACTGTTTCCATTTCTTCCTGTCCTCTGCATCTTGCTCTGTCATACCAGCCGCCTGCATGTCCTCTCTCACCACATCCATAAACCTTATCTTAGGCCTTCCTCTTTTCCTGTTACCTGGCAGCTTCATCCTTAGCATCTTTTTCCCAATATACTCTGCATCCCTCCTCAGCACATGTCCAAACAAACATAATCTTGCCTCTCTGGCTTTGTCTCCAAACCTCCCAACCTGGGCTGACTCTCTAATATACTTATTCCTAATCCTGTCCATCCTCATCACACTCAGTGCAAATCTTAACATCTTCAACTCTGCCAAGTCAAGCTCTGACTCCTGCCTTTTTGTCAATGCCACTGTCTCCAACCCGTATAACATAGCTGGTCTCACTACCCTCTTGTAGACCTTCCCTTTCACTCTTACTGGCACTCGTCTGTCACAAATCACTCCTGACACTCTTCTCCACCCACTCCATCCTGCCTGTACTCTCTTCTTCACCTCTCTTCCACACTCACCATTACTCTGAACTGTTGATCCCAAGTACTTAAACTCATCCACCTTCGCCAGCTCTACTCCTTGCATCCTCACCATTCCTCTGTCCTCCCTCTCATTCACACACATATATTCTGTCTTAGTCCTGCTGACCTCCATTCCTCTTCTCTCTAGAGCATATCTCCGCCTCTCCAGGGTCTCCTCCACCTGTTCCCTACTCTCACTACAGATCACAATGTCATCTGCAAACATCATAGTCCACGGGGACTCCTGTTTGATCTCGTCTGTCAGCCTGTCCATCACCATTGCAAATAAGAAAGGGCTCAGAGCTGATCCTTGATGTAATCTCACCTCCACCTTTAACACATCTGTCACTCCCACCGCAGACCTCACCTCTGTCACACTACCCTCATACATATCCTGTACCACTCTTACATACTTCTCTGACACTCCCGACTTCCTCATACAATACCTCAACTCCTCTCTAGGCACCCTGTCATATGCTTTCTCTAAATCCACAAAGACACAATGCAACTCCTTCTGACCTTCTCTGTACTTCTCCATCAACACTCTCAGAGCAAACATTGCATCTGTAGTGCTCTTCCCTGGCATGAAACCATACTGCTGATCACTAATCATCACCTCCCTTCTTAACCTAGCTTCCACTACTCTTTCCCATAACTTCATGCTGTGACTGATCAGTTTTAATCCCTCTGTAGTTACTACAGCTCTGCACATCACCCTTATTCTTAAAAATTGGTACCAAAACACTTTTTCTCCATTCCTCAGGCATCCTCTCACTTTCCAAGATTTCATTAAACAATCTAGTTAAAAACTCCACTGCCATTTCACCTAAACACCTTCATGCTTCCACAGGTATGTCATCTGTACCAACAGCCTTTCCGTTCTTCTTCCTCTTCATAGCTATCCTTACTTCCTCCTTGCTAATCCACTGCACTTCATGATTCCCTATCCGCACATCATCCAACCTTCTCTCCCTCTCATTCTCTTCATTCATCAACCCCTCAAAGTACTCTTTCCATCTGCTCAACACACTCTCCTCACTTGTGAGTATGTTTCCCTCATTATCTTTTATCACCCTTACCTGCTGCACTTTTTTACTAGCTCGGTCCTTCTGTCTAGCCAATCAGTACAGGTCCTTTTCTTCCTCCTTAGTGTCCAACCTTTTATATAACTATTCATATGCCTTATCCTTAGCCTTCGCCACCTCTCTCTTTGCCATGCACCTCATCTCCTTATACTCTTGTCTACTTTCTTCATCTCTTTGAGAATCCCACTTCTTTGCCAACCTCTTTCTCTGTATACTCTCCTGTACTTCTTCATTCCACCACCAGGTCTCCTTGTCCTCCTTCCTCTTTCCAGATGTCACACCAAGCACCCTTCTAGCCATCTCTCTTACTAGCTCTGCTGTAGTTACCCAGCTATTCGGTAACTCTTGATCTCAGGGTAAATTAAAAGCATTAACTCTACCTCTAATACCATGATTCATAAAGCTTTCCTTGCAACTGTTCTATATGAGTTTCTAATAAGTTTAGTAGCAGAGAAGAGCTACCTTGCACAAAGACACAAAATGAACTATGCACAAATAAAATTCCTAAAAATATTTTTGGAAACCAGTTTACTGCATATCTAATTTAATGTGTATGCTGAATTAAGGAAATACTTTTATCATATTGGGTTTATAAGCATTATTTTTTTTAAAGTTTTGGTTTTATAGAGAATTGGTTTCTATCTAGCTTGTTAACATGCGTTATTGTTATAATTGAATGCCTGAGCTCTTGGGTGTTTGTGAGATATGCAGATGATTTCTATTACTGCTCTAATTTCAGAGAGTGCGTCTATTTCATAAACAGTATTACTTTTCATATGCTGATTGCATAAGACTGGAGACAGGAGATACAATTGCCTAATGATAATTTTAATTAAAATGTTATCATCATAGAATCCCTGTCTTGTTAGCCTAGGCTGGATGAATTCTGCATATGAATTAAAATGATTAGATCCAGGAAGACGTTATCATTTTCATTTTCGATTAACATTTTCCACAAGTTTATGTTCATATTATTGAATGCCCTAAGGAAATCAGTGATGCAGATGAATGCTAGATTTTTCTTTTATCTAGGTTGCAGTAATAAGGTTTAGCACTAAATCTTGGTACTGCTCTTGTTTCTGTTAAATGTGGAGTGTGCCTGAACTTGTAAGAGTAAATTCCATTCTGCAGCCAGTGGTTTAAATGGTTCAAGTTCGTAGTACTATTTCTAGACTTCATCTTAACAAAGCAAGGCTGGCAGTGTTGCCCACAGGTTATGACAATAAGCCACAAATAAACTTCTTGGTACAGCTTACACACAGTTATTGACTTGAGTCTCTCAAATGTTGTATGTTTTGCAATAACTGAATAAATTACCCAACCTTCTGTGTGCATTGGTTCACTACTGAAAACAAAAAAAATCTGTGCCTGTTGGGTGGTTTTACTTGGAAAACCCAAAATGAATATAATTAGGTAATTACTTTTTGACTTCATTGCTTTCTGTTTTGATAAAATGAAGAAATAACCATATCTTCCCCTACCTTCTGCAATGCAAAATATGATTTAAAGAATGTGAGTAATGTCCTGTCTTACCTTGTACTTACCTTGTACCTTGATCTCTACACTTTCTGTTTCATCTGCTGCAAACCTTTCTATTGAGTTTCAATTACTGCATTAATCTGAGTCATGCACACTATTTATTCTATTTATTGTTTTTGTTAAAACAGTCCTTTTTAATTTATTTCCTAACTAGGTAACACCCACTAGCTACACGTACTTCCTTTTTATAAGAATGACCCAAGATGATTGATCTGCTGTAGTGTTTAGCTTAGAGTCGTACAATATGCAGATGGAGACAAAAACATTAAATCCAGGACTACAAGAAGAAATTCATTAGTTAAAACCCTTACTCATGTGAAAAATTGCCGAAAGTTTTTTTCTGCCCTTTGATACCCCTTACAAGTATTCTGTTGGATTACTTGCTTCATTTTACCCTTTCTGTTAGAGTTTCCGGCTACCTTTCTCTGTTATAATGGTAATCCACTGATGACAATTTTCTGTGCTGGACTCAACCAAGTGTGCTCTAAGGTTACCCCATGGTAATTTTTGTAGCCCAGCTTCTCTAGTTATGTTCCTACTCTGCAGCCTTTGTTAATACTATATTATTATGCATTTCCCCCACCAAGTCTAAACAATGTGTAGTGTTGAAGTTTGAAGTTACAACTAGTCTCACAAAGTTCCATGATGGCTATATTTATAGTATTTTCTACCTATTCAGCAAAAATACACTATAATCCAGACTCTTCTTTTTAAAGAGAAATTCCTTCAAGTTCACTCTGAATGCCCATCTTTTCTGACTGACTTTTTGTCTGGCCCCAGCAATTAGGCAATTAAAGCTTCACAAGTCTTAGTCAGTACCCCAGTATCTTCTATTGTCTGTGTAACCTTCACAGGTGCCATTCTAGGTACCTCAACATACCCTATTGCTGAATGGAGTTCTGTGTGATTGGGGCTATATTCTTAATAAAATCTTGCAGTTGTGTTAAGCCAAGAGGAATAATGTCAGTTCCAGACAGCTAGGGCATGGGGGGAGAGAGTGGAGCTCTTGTGAAGTTTCTTGCTATGCTCGTACATGTTTTGTGCACACTTTCTACCACGGCAGTCTCTCAATCACTGGAAAGGAAACTAGCTCATATGAGTTGTGCTTTCTTCCCCTGTTATCATTTATATGGCAAAAGATTATTCCCAAACATATTTTGCTAATCATAGAGATGCTCCTGCAGCTCTCTGTTTATGGTCAAGTCATACCGAAGCCACTTTTACAATTTTTTAATTTTCTGTTAGCATACATAGAGTGCTAAAACACAACTGTCAAATAGGTTCTGCATTTTAGCTATTGCTTCTGAGCAAGCTAGGCTGTCTTGTGAGAAAGCAAAATAAGGCAAAATATGTTTTACTTATTTCAAAACTAAGACGAGAAAATAGTTGACCTCTGTAGGTAATAGCTTCAGTATAAATAAAAGAGACTGCTAAAACAGTGTAATTAGACAAACCACCATTATGCTTGTGACTTTGGATATAACAAGTATTGTGTGAAGAAAAAAATACTGTACACGGGATAATAAGAAAACCTGCTCAGGATTTGAAAACATTCTAAAATGTGACTGCCTGGGATGTCACCAAATAATTACGTGATATTGATTCTGCTTTAAAATATGAATTTAGAATAAAAAATAATTCCATAAGGTAACATCTAAGATGAAAATATGTTGAGTTTTACATTGGTTGTCATAGTCTGCCATGTTAGATTTGCCTCTGTGTAATTTCAGTAGCTTTTAATCTAGTCTGATATTAATAAATTATTGCCACAGCATGATTTTATGTGAATTTACTTTGAGATGGGCAGTGTTATAAAGATTTACAACCGGCAAGCCCGGTATATATACACACACACACACACACACACACACACACACACATATATATATATATATATATATATATATATATATATATGGTTCTACCTCACATAAACGAAACACCAAAACACCGACAACGCAATCACCGAAACCACATAACCGACAGTACAAAAACACGAAATCCCACATGCCCAACAACGAAATAACCGACGGTACACAAACACGAAACCTCATACACTTCACACACCACAATCAACAAACAAAACACATTCCCCGTCCAAAACCACATACACAACACAAGCACACCAAAATCCCTACAAACCCACACTAAACCTCACATACACAACTACCTACAACCCTAACCCAAACCCTAACCCTAAGGTCCGTCACTACCGCACACTTACCTGACCCGCTCCCTAACCCTAACTCACTTATCCTGCCCCTAACCCAAACACAATCACTACTGCACACTTACCTGACCCGCTCCCTAACCCTAACTCACTTATCCCGCCCCTAACCCAAACACAATCACTACCGCACACTTACCTGACCCGCTCCTAACCCTAACTCACTTATCCCGCCCCTAACCCAAACACAATCACTACCGCACACTTACCTGACCCGCTCCCTAACCCTAACCCACTTATCCTGCCCCTAACCCAAACACAATCACTACCGCACACTTACCTGACCCGCTCCCTAACCCTAACTCACTTAACCCACCCCTATCCACACTTACCTTACTCGCACCCTAACGTCCGTCACTGCCGCATACTTACACAGCCTTTTCCCATTTCGGCATCCTCGGTGTCGGTGCTTTCATCCGTCGGGTCGGTCTTCTGCTTGTCGATCTTCTAGGTCCCGTCGCGTTGGTCTTCTGTGCTGTCGATCTTCTAGGGCTCGCGATTTCCCTGTCGATGTTCCGGCGTGTCGTTGAAGTGAGGTAGAACCATATATATATATATATATATATGAATAACCTGACATTGCCGACATTGCCGACAGTCCAGAATGCCTACAACCATATGGCCGACACCATATGATCGACATTCGGATTGCCGACAATAGGAAACCCGCATCGCACTATAGTGCAGAATGGAAAGATTTCCATTCCTGCATTGTAGTGCAATCTCGGAGTTGGTATATTAAAGTTATGGGGGGTGCAGGGGGGCATAGCCCCCCTGCTAGCAGTTGAAAGGGAAGTTTATGTTAGTTTTTCATGATTTTATTGTGTTGTCGAGATTTTAGTTGTTGGTGATGTGGTGTCAGCCATGTCATTGTCGGTGTTTTGCGGTTTAGGTGCTTTCAGGTAGATCTATATATATATATATATATATATATATATATATATATATATACAAAATTTTTAATTCAGCATGGGAGATTAAGGGGAAGCTATGGCAATAATGAAAGGAGGAGGATTTTCCAATGGAGGGATTGTTGACCTTAGCCCATGACAGCATACTGTATGTTATGTTGGAAAATGAAATGGATCTCAGGTGCTACAGTATTTTTTCATTCTGACAAATACATGGACTGCCACTTTGGCTAAACTTTTTTTCTAATTGCATGCTCACAATGATTGAAGAATTTTAAAGAGGAGTCTCCCTTGTGCTAGAAGCTAATAAATGAATGCCTTCTATGATGAAAAGGTATTAATGGTTGCTGTATGGGTTAGTATAGTTTTAGTGGTGTAATCGCTATGTCCATGGCAGAAATTTCAGAGTAAATAAGTGCCTTTTAACTGTTGATTGGACAGGGTGTTGATGAGGCAAAATAAAATGGAAAAACATCAGTACAGTGTTTTGCCATAATCTGGTGTACTTGATATTAAAAGTTTTAAAGCAGTAGCACATGTAAGTCTATCACATGGTCTTTATTATTTGGAGCTGTCCAAGTGAGACAAATGAGTGATCAAATGACTGTACTATGCATTCAGTATCTTAGAGGGTATGTAAACATCAAGACATTCTGAAGAAGTGTTATCAGCATTTCTAAATTCCAGACATTCTTTTGCTAAAAATATAATTAATTCTCAGGAAAAGTGTCAGTGTGGAATTTAAACAACATTTAATTGTGAGATTGTATGTACACATTACTTAGAATATGTTTTATTTAAAACATTATGCATCTGTATTTTGTATAAATAGTGTTATAAGTATTAAATGGTGAAGCAATATGGTTTGTCTGCCTGAAAAATGCAATAAAAGAAAAAGCACTTTTGCATTATCCAAACAGCCATGGATATTACAAAGCTTGTTTTATCTTGAAATGTATTTGTGGCATATTCAGTGAAAGCAAAACTGAAAGTATTCAGTTTCTTGATAGAATGCGATTTTAACAAACTGCATTTATTACAAAAAAAGATAATTGGCATGTAGGTTATGTTATCCACCAACATTTTAGTGAAACATTACAAATGGAATTGAAACATATATTGGGCATCTATCATTAACTGCATATAGTTTAATTTGCTAGCTTAGGCACATCAGAACATTTGATTTTGCAAAGTTGCATACTGATAGACTAAGTTTTCAAAACAGTATGTTAGCTAAGGGAAAAAAAAAACATGCAAGCAAAAAAGCCCAGGTTCAGAAGATTTTCTTTCATAACAGCTGTTTAAACTAAATTCACATTTTTTTCTTACTACCACAACGTAAATATTCCAGATAAAGTGAAATCAGTGGCAATTTTAACTAATCAGCATTACACAAAAGCCAGGGGTGTGTGTGTGTGTGTGTGTGTGTGTGTGTGTGTGTGGTATGGTGTGGTGTGTGTGTGTGTGTGTGTGTGTGTGTGTGTGTGTGTGTGTGTGTGGTATGGTGTGGTGTGTGTGTGTGTGTGTGTGTGTGTGTGTGTGTGTGTGTGTGTGTGTGTGTGTGTGTGTGTGTAGTAGTAGTAGTAGTAGTAGTAATATCAGACACTTCCAATATGCTTTCACAGGGTGGGGAGGTAAAAATAAGACAGAGATGTCCCCAAAGTCATGTGAAAGGTAACATAAGATATATAAACTTCACTAACCACTGAGTGGAGTAAAAAAGTCATGGTCTGACACATACAGAAAAAAAATGTTAAATGGTTTCTACTTTTTCAGATTTTAGCCAGAGTAAGACAAATTGGTAATAAAAGCTGTGTTTTAATAAAAGGTTTTGGTTATTCATTAGCTAGAATCTAAAATCTAAGCTGGTCAAAATATTTAAATCTGCAAAGTTTTTTGTGTGTGTTTATGGTAAAAACCAAGTCAAAATCAGGTTATGTAAAATCAAAATATTCAAGGTTCAGTTCTTGGCTAACGAGTAACTGCTAATCTGACACAAAATAAAATAAATAATTTGCAGTGTACAGTAAAAAAAAAAAATATATATATATATATATATATATATATATATATATATATATATATATATATATATATATATATATATATATATATATATATATATATATATATATATATATAGTAACTGCAGAGGGATTAAATTGTTTAGTCACAGCATGAAGTTATGGGAAAGAGTACTGGAAGCTAGGTTAAGAAGGGAGGTGATGATTAGTGATCAGCAGTATGGTTTCATGCCAGGAAAGAGCACTACAGATGTGAAGTTTGCTCTGAGAGTGTTGATGGAGAAGTACAGAGAAGGTCAGAAGAAGTTGCATTGTGTCTTTGTCGACTTAGAGAAAGCATATGACAGGGTGCCTAGAGAGGAGTTGTGGTATTGTATGAGGAAGTCAGGAGTGTCAGAGAAGTATGTAAGAGTGGTACAGGATATGTACGAGGATAGTGTCACAGTGGTGAGGTCTGCGGTGGGAGTGATGGATGTGTTTAAGGTGGGATTACATCAAGGATCAGCTCTGAGCCTTTTCTTATTTGCAATGGTGATGGACATGTTGACGGACAAGATCAGACAGGAGTCCCTGTGGACTATGATGTTTGCAGATAACATTGTGATCTGTAGTGAGAGTAGGGAACAGGTGGAGGAGACCCTGGAGAGGTGGAGATATGCTCTAGAGAGAAGAGGAATGAAGGTCAGCAGGACTAAGACAGAATATATGTGTGTGAATGAGAGGGAGGATAGAGGAATGGTGAGGATGCAGGGAGTAGAGGTGGCAATGGTGGATCAGTTTAAATACTTGGGATCAACAGTTTAGAGTAATGGTGAGTGTGGAAGAGAGGTGAAGAAGAGAGTACAGGCAGGATGGAGTGGGTGGAGAAGTGTCTGTAGTGATTTGTGACAGATGAGTAACAGTAAGAGTGAAAGGGAAGGTCTACAAGAGGGAAGTGAGACCAGCTATTTTATATGGGTTGGAGACAGTGGCACTGACAAAAAGGCAGGCGTCAGAGCTGGACGTGGCAGAGTTAAAGATGTTAAGATTTGCACTGGGTGTGACGAGGGTGGACAGGATTAGGAATAAGTATATTAGAGGGTCAGCCCAGGTTGGAAGGTTTGGAGACAAAGCCAGAGAGGCAAGATTAAGTTGGTTTGGACATGTGCTGAGGAGGGATGAAGAATATATTGGGAAAAAGATGCTAAGGATGAGGCTGCCAGGTTACAGGAAAAGAGGAAGGCTTAAGATAAGGTTTATGATGTGGTGAGGGAGGAAATGCAGGTGGTTGGTGTGACAGAGCAAGATGCAGAGCACAGGAAGAAATGGAAACAGATGATCCACTGTGGCGACCCCTAACGGGAGCAGCTGAAAGAAAAAAAAAAAAAAAATATATATATATATATATATATATATATATATATAAAAAAAAAAAAATATATATATATATATATATATATATATATATATATATATATATATATATATATATATATACCTATTTTGTCAGAAAAATGCAAATAAGTTAACACAAGTTTTGCAGAAGAATTCCAGCACTGGTAAAATTATAGTTAGATATAAAAACTTCCATTCTTTTAGAGGCTGGTAACCAACAAAAAATGGTCAATGGTTCAAACCATTGGTAACTAGTATATTACAACTATATCCACATTACTTTACTTACATACAATGTGTGACGACCCACCACTGCCATCTAGTAATCATGGAGCCTCAATCCTCACCACTGGCAACAGTGGGAGATGTTCACTGGAAGGATAGCAAATACACACACAGTATTTCCAGATGCAGCTCTCTGCATTAAGTGGAATTTCCCTTAAGAGCACACAGAGACCACAGTCAGTCCAGAGTTGGTTCATATTCCTTTATCCAGATCCCCAGTAAGACTCCCCATTGGCACAGCTATTGAGTTGAGATCTCAGCTGAGTGACCAAGCCAAAGCCTCCAGCACCCTCTTTCTCCAACCAGTGCTTCATGTCCCTGCCCAAGTAGCTGATACACACACACACACACACACACTCTTTGAGGTTTAATCTACACATACACACACCTGGGAAAGGCTGACACAGGTTTACTAGCTATGCCCCCTTCTGTCCAGACTATAAGGTAGTTACCACTGCCACCAGTCAACTCCTTATCAGGTACTTTAAGGCATTTAACAAATGGTGTCCAATCTTACTGTGTAATATTAATATTAACGCAAATGGTAGTTTTACCAAGAGCAAGGCTATTAGGAGTGGCCCATACAGTGTCACCAAATAAATATGCAAGTACTCTCCAAACTTAAATATCTTTACACAGATCAGCCACAATGAAATATTTCAATATATTTAATAATAAATAAAATAAGAACAAGTCAATACTAAATATATATTCATAGTGATGCGAAAAATGAAGCAGGACCAAAAGATACTCCACAGACAACTTTAATTTAGCGCTTTCATCGGCAATATGCCAATGACTTCATCAGAACATGAATAATATGGTTTATTCTGATGAAGTCATTGGTGTACTGCCGATGAAAGCGCTAAATTAAAGTTGTCTGTGGACTATCTTTTGGTCCTGCTTCATTTTTCATATTATTGGTTTGTTCACCGTATTTTGATATATTCTCAATGACATCAGAGTTCAAAACTACAGGAAACATTTAAAATAACATTGCAGGACAGTCTTAAAGAAATAAAGAAAATATCTAAACTAAGCTTTACTATATTCCTGACTGTATCTAAGAGAGTTACTATAACCTAATAACTTATTAATAGAGCAAGGCAGATGGGGCGAATGGTTCTTATTGTTGCTGTAAGGTCCAAGACAGAATGCCCTGTCTCACTAAGAGACTTCTCAAATTAATATCTAAAATATTACTTCTGGGATTGCTTGCAGAATGACATAATTTCTTTTCATCTGACTTTTAGTATCCAGGCCCAAAACAACCACTGATGGCAACTGGTAGTATTTACCATCTACCTGTAAAAATACATAGACAAGGGCTTCCCCTCAGATCTCTGGCATGCCCTAAAAACTTACTTACAGTAAGGCAAGTGCAGAAGGTGGTGATGAGTGGATGTTTCTAGGTCAAAGACAAGATACAAAATACCTAGTCTCTCTCTGAGAGAGTTCTTAAATTAATATCAAATATTACTGCTGGGTTAGCATGGATGACATCACATTTTGTCACCAGACATTTAGTTCTCAATTTAAACCCCCTTTGTCAGAAACTAACAGAATTTAACATCTCTGTGTGAAAATACATATCTCTCAGATGTTTGAAGACCCTAGAAGTCATAAAACAATAAAACACTTCTGCATCTCAAACCCAGTAATTACTTCTCTTCCAAGACAATACAAAGACTTCTAGCTCTAGACACTGTGTCTGTTACTGAACTGAAACTGAGAACTTTTATAACACAATTGTAAAAAAATTTAATTTCAACTTATTTTGTTGAAGTTTTGCAAGTTAACCCTTTATGTTCTAGTTTCTACTGTTAAAACATATACATTTACACAATTACAATAGTTTATATACATTTCTCTTCTAAGCCAGCAGGGCATGCTGTGGTTACATTTTAGCTCAGTACATTACACCTTTACACACACTTCTATATGAATCATATCAATATTCACAAATAACATAGAATTATTTACAAATTCCAGATAGCTAGGCTTGCAGTATTTCCTTTTGTGACACCTTATTTGAGCTCCTGGCAGTTGGATCATCTGAAAGGTTACCTTAAACTTTGAAAAGCTGACTGGTTAGTCATATCCTTGTCTGGATATCACTCTTACAGCTTAGGCTATGCAACAGCAATCTATTAAAACACTATTGTAATGAAGAGCTTTACTTGCTGAACTGTAATTTATGCTTCATTTATTTTTAATATCAAGATACAACTCAAAAATTCCTAAAAATATGAAATCATTTTTTGCAGGGGCAAGCAAATCCCCCACTGCAATGTCACTTTGCCCAATATAAATGAATGTAGTTTCAAGAAAACCATGATTAAAAAAAATTTTAGAAAATTGATCAGTGAACAAACCTTATAACATAGGAGTGCTGTCACGCTGTGTTAGGAAGGTATGCTCAGCCCTTGAATTTCTTCATTTCTTTTTTTTAGTTATATGCATGTGCCAGATATGTATCCTGATATACTTCATTTGGAAATTCTCATGCTAAGAACCATAACTCCTAGAATTTCTAAGTGCTCTGTGAGCATGAGCCAGGACTCTCATGGGTACTACCTTTAGTGCCTATGGGAAGTACACTGTGTGAAGCTGAATCACAAGCTGCAGGGCAACATCAAACACCAGATGAAAGATCAAGAAGTTGGTGGCCGGGTAGGGTGGTTGGCATGTTGAGTAGCAAAAGGTTTCACACATAATCTGTATCCAAGTTGGAGTGAAGGTAGTACTAGGGGAGATGGAACTCAAACCTAGGCCAACTCCCCTCTTCCTTCAAGTCCATCTATATAAAAGCACCAATTTCCTCACCTTTTGAGATTGCTGGTTTGCTTTTCAGATTGCTATACCTAGCAGAATAATTAGCTGCATGGTAATTAAGATTTGCAGATCTGCATATACTGATGAATTTCCTTTCCACATGCATATACTGACGTATCAAGCTTTGCTTTGTCTACATTTTCTCAATGTTAACAATATTAACATTTGGGTCTGTTGAGCTTATTTATTAGACCCATAGAGAGATAGAGAGAGAGAGAGAGAGAGAGAGAGAGAGAGAAAGTGTCTGTGAAAGGCTTGGAATTATGGGAAAATAAGATTGTCCAAGGATGTTGTGACAGACAAAGGTTTAGGCTGGGACTATCCCACGCCAAGAAGGTCTGTTACTTGCCTATAATACCTACCTTGAAGGGCATTGTTCTGCTAAGAAAATGACCTCTGTGTTTGTTGATGTGGTATTGTTTTATTTTATGTGCATATTTTGTTTTTTATAAATTATTTCTGTAAATTTATTAAGTAACATATCAGTTGATTGAAGACATGTTGAATACTGTAACTTATGAAAAGTCGGTCTGTTTTATTTAAGCAAACATAATTTGAAACAATTGCTATATTGATATACCTTTATAACATGTTTAACTTTATCACTGTTGCTTGAAGTATCTTCTTTTTTGATCATGTCTGGAAAAAAGATGGCTTTTAGTATTTCTTATAGTTTTATCTGCATTATTTTTTGTTTACCTTGTATGTGGCATTTCTTAAATGTGTTTACCTTGTCCTATGTGGCACTTATTGTTTTAAATGTGTGAAAATAATTTATATTTCACAAGAAAGGTTTTAATTGTTCATTTAAAGAATTCTTACATTTAAATTTACTGTGACCCAAAGCTGCAAGCAATCGTTGTCCAATCTATCAGCATACAGGAATGTTACATGCAATTAACTGAGAGATGGCTAGTAAATGAGTGCAGGTAAGGCAACTTGAACATCTGTAACACAGTACTTCTCAAAATTATATACATATTCCATGTAATGCAGACTTAATGTCCAAAAGGGGGAATCATTTCTGAGGGAACCCCAAGAACTGACACAGATGTAAGCAGCAATTCTCTCTTTTTCTCTCTCCAACATTATTTTTCTTATTTATTTATTTATTTTTTTTGCCTGATGGTGTTCTTCATCTGGCAGTTGGTGTATGGGTTTAAGGCTGTAAGCTGTAGTTCTTGTGGTGCAGGGTTCATTTCCCCTCAACCTTCATTTGTCTGCTGTGTGACCTTGCGTAAGTCATTTAGCTAGATATTGCTTCCAGGTCATCCCTGAAAGGGGACTGTAAGTTCAGTGGCCTACCTGGTTAACAAATTGGTGGTATTATTGTTATTATTACCTTAATTATTGTTGTTATTACTTAAGGGCAGCCACGGTGGTGCAGCGGTTAGCGTTGCCACCTCACAGCAAGAGGTTCTCCAGTTCGATCCCCGGCTGGGGTGCCTTCTGTGTGGAGTCTGCATGTCATCCCTGTGGTTGCGTTTCCTCTGGGTGCTCCGGTTTCCTCTCACATCCCAAAGACATGCTGTAGGTGGATTGGACACTCTAAATTGGCCCTAGGTGAGAGTGTATGCGTGTGTGTGTGCCTTCTGTGGAAGGTTGGGTGCCGGGCTGGCAACTCGACACAATAAAAAACTCCACTGCCAATCATGAGCGGACAGGTGATCTGCTGTGGTGACCCCTAACTGGGAAAAGCCAAAAGAAGAAGAAGAAGAAGGAGAAGATTGTTGTTATTATTTAAATTGTTGTTATTATTATTACTACCTTAATCTTTATTATTATTATTACATTAATTGTAACATGCATTTATATTTATGCAATATTTTACTTTTGTGCACTGTACTTTTAAGTTTATTACTTGGGTGAGTGTGATGCATTTAGTTTCTGTTGCTAAGGGGACTGTTGGTCTTTTATATGTATACTTTATTCCCATAGACACAGCCTATGATGAGAAAAGAGTAGGAGCCCATCACAGAAGAAGTAAGAACAGCACTAAGGAAAATGAAGTTGGGGGAAGCAGCAAGCTCAGATGATGCTGGGTGAGATAGGGGAGAAATGGCTGTTGAGGGTACTCATAGTAGTGTGGAGACAAAGGTATATCCCAGATGACTGGAGAATAATCATACTAGAGTAAGTGTTCAAGAAAAAAGGGGACATTCACAACTGTGGGCAGTACAGAGGTTTCAAACTCCCATCACATTGCATGAAAGTTCTGGAGAGGGTGATTGATAAACAAATATGCAGAGTAGTTAAGATGGAAGATGAGCAGATTCAGGTCAGGATGCAGCACAACTGACCCAATGTATGGAGACAGATAGTTGAGAAGAAACTAGAGATGGGGAAAGAGTCCAACTGTGCATTCCTAGACTAGAGAGAGCATATGACAAGGTCCCAAGAAAGGTGATTTGGGTAGTCCTGTAGTGGTTTCAAAGCACCAGAAACATTTTTAGAATTAGTGCAGGCTATATACAAGGACCCGATGACTCAAGTAAGAACAGTGTTCGGTCTCACAGAAGGGAATCCCAGTGGGAGTGGGTGTGCAGTGCACCAGGCTTCGTCTCTGAAACCACTGCTGTTCATACTGGTGAAGGACTACATTAACAAACAGGTCAGAAGGGACAGATCAAAAAAGTTGCTGTATGCAGATGATGGGGCATTATGGGCAGACTTTGAGCAAGAATTTCAGCAAAAGACAAGGGACTGGAATGCAAAACTGAAGGCACATGGGATGAAACTGAGTACAGATAAGACAACTGTAATTGCAGCAAATGCTAGAGTTCAGAAGAAGCTGAGAATTGAGATAGAAGGGAAAATAGTGGAACAGGTTAACACCTTCAAGTATCTGGTACGGTTGGTTGAGGAGAAGGGAAGTCTGAAAGAGGAGCTCAAAGCTAGAATCAGAGGGGCTGCAGCCAACTGGCACAGAGTGTCAGGTGTAGTATGGGACAGAAGAATGTTAAAGAGGCTGAAAAGCAAGGTGTACAAAACAGTGGTGTGACCAGTACAACTGTATGGTACAGAAACCTGGAGAGTAAAGGCAGAGGAGCTAAAGCTAGAGGTGATGGGATATAAAGTGCCCGAGACAGGTGGTACGATGCATACTCTGGGACAGACAAAGAAATGAGGACATAAGAGCAGAAGCCAAAGTAGCTCCAATTGCAGAAGAGGTCAAAGAGAACAGATTACAGTGGTTTGGGCATGTGCAGAAAAGCAGAAGACAATCTGTTGAGGATGATTTGGGACAGGCAGGAAGAAGGCAAGAGGAAACAAAGGTCTACAGCAAAGAGGTGGATTAATTGTGTGAGAGAAGACCTGCAACAGTCAGGCATGAATGCTGAAGAAGGCAGGAGAGTGGCATTAAATATAGATTGATGATGACTGTATTCCCTTCCTTTCACTGCCTGCACTGATTCATTTCCTGTTTGTGGGGGTTTGTTCTTACTTTCATTAGGAATTTTTTTTCACCCTTTTGGATGCCTTTTACTGTTCCTAGAGAAAGTAATGCACTTAAATATGCTTTTATTACTGTATTATGTTTCATTTATGTAACAGTAGTGATTCTGTTTTGTATTGATTCATTTTTATGCAGATTTTAGTAATTTATTTGAGGTCACTGTTTCTGTTTGGTGTTTTATTTGCTGTTTTGAGACACTTCTATGTTTGACAGTTTATCACAGCTAAATGACTTCAGAATTGTGATCACTTGTTTAGGGAGGATCTTCTGTGGATGCCTTAATTGTATTTTACTGTAATTTGTCTTTCTGTGAGGGATGTTTCTTTTTTAGAGAGCTTTATTCAGAAATAATCACTCCACCAGTTTTCTTGAGTTCACATTTCAGTGGTACCACTGTTCTATCAATTATTTGGAAATCATTGTATATAAAAACTCAGAGGAGGAATAGTGTGAGTCTACCATTTACAGAAAGAACATTTCCTCCAATTCTTACTTACATATTGGTAGCCAACACATTACTAGCAAGAAAAGAACCTGGTAAGAGGACACCGTATCATACTTGGTTGTTGTCCAATGGTCATGTTTTCAGGCAGAAGTTGGCAAACTTTGCAACTATTTCATCGAACGTGGATACCCCTCCACATTGCTGGATGACATGACTCAATGGATTACAGGGACCAGGCATTCTAACTAAGGTACACTTGCAAAGGTTAAAAATCAGACAAAAGACTTTCCCATGTTTTTGTCATTCAGTACAACAGCAGTATTTTTTCATTCAATAATTTTATTAGTACACATTGGAGAACAGTCTTCAGGACATTTGGAATGCTTGAGGTTTTGGGAGAACATCCAAGATTTGTTTACAAGAACAGTAAAAACTTGAAAACTATACTGGACAAAAATATTGTCACACTCGACACTACTCACAACAATGCAGGAATGACACACTGTGGTGCCTGCAAGTGATGTCAATACATCTTGCAGGATACCCACTTACTTATCCCAGGTTTTTTTTTAATTATTTCTGTTACTGTGAGTTACAATTGTAGCACTAAGGAGGTGGTTCACGTTGCTCTTTGTTCTTCCTGCCCTGCATTTTATATTGGTAAAACTGTGGGCTGCTTCAAAACTGGATTTACCAACACCTGTATACGATTGCCAAAGCACATACCACTAACGTATCGTGCAGGCATTCAGCAGTGTGCAATAATTTTAAAAAATGTGCCTTTTCTGTGTTGCAGAAAGTTACAAAATCTGCCAGGAGAGGTCATTGGGAGCTTGTTCTTGAGCAAAGATAACTATATTGGCAACTACTACTCAATGCATGTACTTCCCCAGGCATCAATTATATTATCTCCATCAAACCTATAGTTAAGATCAAAGCAGCTAAAATCTAATCGGATTTAACTAAGTAACTTTTTAATGATTTTTAATGATGTTTTATTGTTACTAATTCTGACTGCATTTTCAAAATCTGCACTTTGTAGTTGGATTTATAATTTATGGTGACTGTTCCTTTAATGTTTCTGTAATTTGTTACACTTTGGGCACTTTTTTAGTGTTTTTAAAGCAGGAAGTAAAACTGTTGCTTCATTTCTGATGAAGTTCTTGTTGTATTGGAGTGAAAGCGCTTAAACTGTGGATTAAAGGTTTGTTTGGGACTTCTGATACAGCATTTACTTTTTTTTTATACAGTGAGGTGTTTACGCTGTGTGGTTACTAGTTTTTCTGCTCATATAAGAGAAAAATGGGAAAAAGTCAGTGATGGTTAGAGTACGCTCTACATTAGGAGATAGACTTGGAGTTGGGTGTGTTGCTGTACGTGGTGCATGTTTGAGTGTCTTGGGTAGTGGTAGTGTTACAGTAACATTTTTTAAATATTAGGGTTAGGGTTATCAAGCATATTAGTGCTACAGGTTGGCAGCTACCTGTATGCCTAAAAGTCAGACACAGATGTGATACAATTTTTTTACTCTATTTCTTTCTTGTTATACCTCTCATATATTTATTTGATGTTTGTTTATTTTGCTCCATTTTTGTTAGCACTTTATGCTACACTACCCACAGCTGTACTGAAAAGCAGTGCCCACTCCACTTCATCATCCTTCCCTGTCTTTTCCTACTAGGTCTCCATCTGCCTCCAGGCCTGCCTGTCTGCTGGGTGATGTGGGTCATGTGACAGGAGGTGACCTGTATGGTTTCTTGGTGGTCTGAAGTAGTTTTTCACTACAGGGGAGGTGTGCCCTCACATGATATTGCTGGATGGCCTCAGTATGTTACCCAGCAATGGTTTGGAGGAAGAGTTGCTGGCATTGGGGGAACATGGATCGATGCATGCACTGGATACTCTGAGAACGCCTTTGTGTAACTAGCAGAATTGCACCACAGGCTGACACTGCTCAGCATGCCACCAGAGGCAGGGCCTAATAGAATGTGCAGTCAGTGGCAGGAGAACAATAAAGTAAACATGGCAAGCACACAAATTACCCACATGGCTGCCTGGCTTGTGGCCCCCTTCAGAAGGTTCTCACATCATTGCTGATACTCAGCATGGGGGAAGAAATGGACTTGAGTCACACTAGGTTAGAATTGATGGCCTGCAATCTTGGAAACAAAGAGATATAGACAAAATAATATGTGCAAACCTACACAAATGGAGCATGAACACACTATGGTTACAAAACCCATCAGAATACATTGAAAGAAAAAGTAAAAACATTAGGTAAAAGAGCTCATATAAGTATGGAAATGGGTACAATTTTAAATTAACCATTTCAACAGTTTCTGCAGGAATTTAGACTGTGCTTTTGCCTAACATTTTTATACTTTTTCTTTTAGTGGATTCTGATAAATACTCTAACCGTACTGTATTCACACTTCAGCTGTACAGAATTTGGGCATATTAGTTCGACTGAGCTCATCTGATATACATTCCTCCATATCTCCTTATAATGAATTGTTTCTTCAAAATATTTTCCACTAACTCTATCAACTGGGCATTGTTTTTAACTGACTGTTTTGTCCGTGGGCATTCAATGTGTCAGATAAGATTATTTCCATGTGACAATTTACTACTTTACAACATGAGTCTGGTATATCTATTTCCATCCATGTATTTTCTGCCAGTTGTGTTTTGCTACTTGAACTACTATTGTACTGTAAATATTCTAATTTTGTTTGATGTATTACACAGACACATTATTTCTACTTCTCTCACTTCTGTTTTGGTTTGGCCCAGGTCTACTTAAAATAATTTTTTTTCTATGAGTGTTCAGTTTAACTGAAACTGTCAAATTGCATTCCATTGATGCTGTTGGCAGAATATTTCCACAGTCTGGGAACACTTACTGTCTTATTTCTCACATGTATTCTTACAACAGTTATCACCCGAAAACATTGAACCCTTACTTCCTGATGCTACAGCTTGCAATTAGTGATCCTCCTGGTAAGACATAATCTTTATTGATATTTGTAGCGGTATAACATATTCGATTGACATTAGTTCTATAGTAATGTTTCCCTCAAGACAGAGGAACCCTTTTACTGGCCTTTGTTAGCCTCATTTTTTGTTTGAGGTCCCCCTATGGTATTTTTAGATCTAGCTAATGCAACTTCATTGCACCCCTAACCACTAATTTTAAGCAGAAAGAATAGCAACCCACAAATAATTTTCCTTCAATCAGTGCTAAATTAGTTTTACTACTAGGTAATTAAGAGCTGTATTTTTCCATTATTACCACGAATTTTATTTAATTAATGTGTCTTTGGATCTAGATATTGTAAATTAGGGTTTTTATTTCTCCTTAACACCTTTTTTTAGTACTTACCATAGATTTCACTGAGGTTGTTGCTGCTACTGTTGTTTTTATTTTAATGATTTGACTGTTTACATATTATTTTCTCATGCTGATTGCTACTATGATCCAAAAAAATCCTGACTTGGGTTGAAAACATGTATGTCCACCTAGTCAGAATCCTCGGATTGGGCTAACAGAGATGAAGACATGCAAAAGCCAGCTCCTCCCTTCCCCTTTTTTTCCAAAACTGTCTGATCAATTGTTATATTTTAATTTACCTTTGCCCACTAATTTCCCGTGGGTCCAATTCAAGTCTTAAGGGACTGTGAACTGTACATCGCACTATAAACTCAACCCCTCCCCACTTTAGCTGTCAGATATGCATCCCTCACTTTGTTACCATGTCGCTCTATGCAGGCTGCCAGTAAACATTTCAACAACCCCCTAAGCCACTGTCTGTCTTACCACACCCCAATTCACACCCCACTCCTTGTCAATCAGCCGCATCAGATCATAGACCTCTTGCCAGCTTTCTTACCATTTTTTTCATCCCAGGCCAATCTTTATCACCACCTCAAATACCTGAGCTCCTTCTACATCAACTCAAAACCCTCCCCAGTAACTGTGAATAATTACCCTCACTACCCACCTTTAGATTTCCTGTCCCCTAGAACTGGTATAGCATAGGTGCCTGATTGACAACTACAATCCAACCCAAGTCCCTCTCCAGGTTTAGCCAGTCTTGCAGGTTTCCCTACAATAAAACAAATTATAAGGAAATAAAATGCATGTGTCTTTAAAACAATTTGCAAATAATATACATTCATATACAAAGATGCACTGTAAACAAATTGTGATCGGATTAAATCTAGAAATGGTTATACAAAAGCACTCATTTAATCTGTTTTTGCTCTCAAAAAAATACTGGTCCATATTTTTGCTCTTTATTTATTTGTCATGCCACAAGGATCCCCTAATATGAGTCCGGGTAGTTATACAGCAGCACTGTTTTACAGGGTGACCAGTTTGCTTCTATGTTTGCTTAATTTGCCCTGTTTAGCAGAAACTTCAGAATTTCATGTCTGCCCATTCGAGAAAATGAGAAGCCCTAAAAAAAAAAAAAAAGATAGGAAATAGGAACAAGTAGTGTTCTTGTTTGTGTGATACAAACAACAACAACAAAAAGATTTGACTTCAGGTTTAGGCATCTAGTCACAAACCAAGTTCTCTAATTCGACATTACAAGGTATTTCATGTATCACACAACAGATCCCCCCAAGTATTTCATAAATATCCTCCCTTTCCCCTCCTCATTTTCCTTTTAATTCTGTACAACAAAATAGTTCACATTGAGGGTTCACATAAGTTTTAGGTACTCCAAGATACTTCAGCGTAGGGCTGCTTTGTGAATATGAATTGCAGTGGAGTAATGTAGGGTACTGTCAAAACTAACCAAGTAATACTAACAAGCAACAACAAAGTTTCCTGGAAATATTTATGTCATCGAAAACATAACTGCTTTCCACATTTATACATAGGAACCAATGTTAATATAGCTTTTTTGATATAATTTAAAGATATGATATTTTGAACTTTGCTTTTCTACCCACGTCCCATGTATAAATGTGCTCTACTCAGTAATGTTTAATCCAGTAAAGGAAGTGGAACGAGTGATAAATAGGGAGACAGACTTGTAAACTTAAACACCCAGTGTATTGGTTTATGTGCTGATCCAACTCTTCTTACTTATACTTCCTCTGACTATATATAAATGCTGACTGCCCATGTCAAGTGTCCATTTGTTTAACCATTAATAGCTATGCAGCTTCAGTGACACTGACTGAAAGTCCATCATGGCAAAGTGGAACTTCCATATTTTCAGACTTGCATGGAATTTACAAACTGCATTGTTGAGGCCACGCACATAAGAAAACAGTATTGTTCTCTCTGTTAGTGTCCGCTAAGATAGGGAAGCAAATCTGAGCTATACAGAGCTGAGAAGAGGGGAAGTAGAACAGATACTTATAGATGGTGCCCTGTTTGATAGTGTCACATTGAGATGTCTGAGAAAATTGCAGTGGCAAGCAGTCCTGGGAAATCTGTTTGGCCTTGCTGCTCTGAATGTCTAGGTAAAAACTAACCTGGAAACTTATTTATCTCAGTATCAGTTTTACACAAAGAATGTAAAATGCTAAGTAGATTCCTTTCAGCCATGCTTGACTATTAACTGCATTTGACTACAGTAGTTTTGTGGATATTAGTTCTCTAATTTTACTTAGTTAGGATTAGTTGCTGTTCAGGGTTCTACAAAGAATATTTATACACCTTGTACTTTGTATCCCTGAGGTTAAGCCCTTAACGATTACACCAAACCCTCCCACTATGCAACATGTGGCTATTTCTTGCATAATTATACATGCACTCCGTGTGTAACCTGAGCACACAACATAGTTTGTCTACTTCTCTTACTGTGTCATTAGATTTTTATCTCAGTTATAGCAGTTTATCACTGAATGAGATGAAAACTCTAATTTTAACTTAAATAAGCCTTAACTATAACAGGGAGGTTCTTTTAGCCTTTTTGCACTTTCAACCCCATTAGAACAAATACCAGCTACACAACCACAGCAAACTGGCATTTAAATGAAATACTTAGCTATGAATTGCCAGTGCCACAGCTCTATCATTGGTAGCTGTCTCAACAGGACAGTTATACTACTGTTAGTATGTTATTGCCTCCTACCCTTGAGACCAGTTATAAGGACTCTATGTTATAAAAGAATCTGATAGGCAGAAACCATGCTTTGTTAGTGCCATCATAGGAGTGGTTAGCAAACATGACATCTGAGCTCCCACAACGTCAGACATTTTCTGATTTTCTGCATGATGTTGACACTGAATTTGTGAGTTATACAGATGACGGCTTTCAATTTGGCCCCATTTGTTGACTGCCATACCTAAAAGAGCTCATATTGTTCAGGTAGGATGCAGTTGAAGGGGGACTGGCTATCAGCTTTAGATTCATGCATAACATGGTTTAGACCCTAATGTCTTAACCACCTCCCTTGGCTATGTATTTGCCATAAGAACAAATTACACGTATCCCTTGTTCTGTTCCACCAGGCAGTATAGAATATATTTCCTTAAATGTTTTTTTTATCTTCTCTTGTTCTGTTATCTACTGGGCAGTATAAAATATTTTTCCTGTTGTTTTAAAGATTTTTCTTGTTATGTAATTCTGCAGGCAGTTATAAAAATATTTTATCCTGAACTGGTTCATAGATTTTTCTTAATTTGTTATCTTCCGGAGAGTATAAAATATTTGTCCTGAAATGGTTTACAGGTCTCTTAAGCTTAGTGTTGAGTCATCTTCATTGGCTGTTTCAGGTTGCATTAACATCTGGGTAGACAAAAAGGACTGTATTTGCTAGAAAATTCCTCCATTATTATTGGATTTGATGTTGGTACATGTGATTAGATATCACACACACCAAAAAGGCAACTTGCTGGATCAATTCTTTCTGTGTAGTCAAACCAAACTTACTCAGACCACCATATGTGCCATTTCTGCCTGAGACTTTCCTGTTTAGATTTCCTTCAAATTCCTCTAATATATGACATTTCTGTAGTATTTCTATCCCTGATCTGAGACCTGCACCTGATTATTTACTTGTGGACTGCAGAAAAGAGGACCCCAACTGAGTGAAACAGCCTATGACATGACTATTATACATAACTGCTGTGCACTCCTCTCTTTGTGCATGCTTAGTATGAAGTGGGATATGTGAGAACTGGTATAATCATGAGACAGGTTTAATTTCTCCAGTTCTTTTGGATTTCTATTACTATGAAAGGAATGGACTCCATTCTTAATTCAGGGTGTAATTACAGTTCATGAAATTAGTATTGTTTCTATATTTGATGTTAGCCAAAAGTTTTCTTTGCAGCACCTGCAGCATGCCCAGAATGGATACATGTATTGGTTACACATTTAAATACAGCCATAGATTATTTTTTATTAGATCCATTGCTCCTGCTACTATCAGAACTGTATGGGTATCTATCTTCCACATTGCTCTTATTTCTGCCTGCAAATCCTGATATTTTATGATTTTATCTGTCTGTCTTATTTGTTCTGTATGTAAGACACTATAGTCATTGGGTACAGAGATTTCAATGATCAATGATACTTTTGTCTTTTTTTCAAGGACCACTATATTTGGTTTTCTTGCGTCTATTTTTTGAACTGTTTGTAACAGGTGATCCCATGTGATGTATACTTCATCATTCTGCTTAATGCTTTGGGATTCATGTTTCCAATGCTTTTCAGCTACTTCTGTATTTTAGTGTTTGCACGATCCCCAGTGCAACAGTCTTGCCACATTATTGTGCCTTTCAGTCTACAGGCCCTCAGTCATGAGTGTATCATACCAAGCAACAAGATGTGTGACTGTTTCCAGTTCTTTTTTTAAAGAATCTGCATGAGGCTGTTTCTCCCACATGTTCAGTGGACTTTGTAAACCAATGTATACATAGTCTATTAACCTGTGCTGTCATAATTAACCTTTCATCCTTTGGTTTCAACTTGCTTATCTTGTGTCAAATCCTGATCAACATAAGGTCATTCCAGGATATACTTACCACTATATTTATGCTTTTTAGACCTTTCTTTCCTTTTCATCTGATCCTTCTTATGTTCTTTTGTTGTTTTGGCACATTCAGTTGTTGTCTGAATTTTGTCTATTCCGGTTTGATTTCCATTCCTGCTTCACATGCTTCTTCTAAATAGGTTGTGAGACCTGTATAGAAGATGGGGTGCTCATAGAGGAGTTTGGGACTGTTTATGGACAAGCTTCAACTGCACCATCTTCATTCTGTGCAGCATTCCTAAATTTCATGCAGGAATGCAATGTCTTACTCTGCTGACATTTCTGTGGTATCATAATGGCTAGCTGTGGCCATTGTAATTGTGAGGCTGCCAGCCCAGCTAGCTGGAATTTTGTAAATAATTATATGTCATTGTAAAATATTAATATGATTTGTTTGCTTGTCTTACAAATGTAAGAGAACTGTATGTTACTACTGGTGCAGAAAGTGTGTGTTGAACTGTATGTTATGTACTGAGTTTCAAGAATGTAACCACACTGTACCCTACTGGAAAAGAACAGAAATGTATACCGACTATGTGCCTGTGCAAATGTGTGTTTTCATGGTAGAAGTTAGAACACACCGAGTTAACTTGCAAAACCTCAAGAAAATAAGTGGAAATTGTTTACGACTCTGTTATCTCTATTTCAGCTCAGAGTAGACACAATGTCTAGAGTTGTAGGTTTTCCTATTGTCTGGAAACAGAAATAATTACAGATTTCAAATGTAACTGTTTTACAACTTCCAGTTCTAGTCAAACTTCTGAGAGATACTGTATAAGTATTTTTCACAGAGAAATGTTAAATTCTGTTGGTATCTGTTAGCCTGGGAATTGAAGGCAGAGGTGACAAAGAGTGATGTCATCCAGTTGACCCAGCAGTAATGTGTTATTAATTTAAGAACTATCTTTCAGAGAAAGTCTCTGCAATTTGTATTTGTCTTAGGACCTGAAAACATCCTTTCATCAGCACTTGCCTTGCTAATAGTAAGTAACTAAATTAAAGTGATTTCAAGGGAACAAGATGGCTGCCATCCTATAAGCAGTGTAACTACATAGCTCTGCCACTTACTTGAATAAAACAGCTAATCTTAAGGGTTGAGAGACTATTTAACAAACAATAATTTCACTGAAGTGTCAAGAATCTTACCTGATACGAATACCAGCGTCTGGAGGGGTCTGTTGAGAAGCTAACTTAAAGGATTGTGTATGATCTGTTTCTCTCTTCTTCTGCATGCCTGCAGTACATGTGCTCTGGATCTCAGAGGCCTTCCTTCTCCTGTAAATAAAAAGACAAAAAGTTTATACAGATATGTCACAGGAGCTGGACACTATGGAAACCCAAACTACCAAAGCGAAATTTTCTGCCATAGCGTCTCCAGAGAAAGAGGTAACTACTAAAAGGGCTAGATCTGCCAAGCAACAAGAGGCCCCGAAACCACCACCATCATCATCATCTAAAGTGAAAAATGATTCTACTAGCATGGAGGAATTAAAGATTGCACTGCAACCCATCCAAACAGTAATTCAAAGCTTCTCACAACAGCTTAAAACGTTTAGTGAATCTATTGACAGAATCCTAACTAGAATTGATAAAACAGAAGCAAAGGTGCTAGATAATGAGGTAAAAATTGAACAGCTACGAAAAGATCAAAGAAATAATGCCACAAGCATAGAGAACATTCAACAGAAATTACTAGACCTCGGAGCCAGATCCAGACGTAATAACCTAATTTTAAGAGGCATTCCGGAGCATATTGTACAACTGGTATTGCTGGAGAGCATATCTGAAATTTTTTCTTTATTCCTGGACAAAGAAACTCTCTCGGATAAAATAATAATTGAACGTGCCCATAGAGCTCTAAGACCAGCTAATGACAAATCTAAACCCAGACCTGTGTATGTCAAGATTCTCAATTACCAGCATGTGAGCAAACTACTAATAGCAGCAAGGAATAAAAAATACATAGAATGGAAGGGCTCCAAAATATCTCTCTCTTCTGATCTTCCTGCCCCGATTAAAATTGAGAGGCATAAACTAGCTCCCTTTTGCGCCTATTTAATTAAAAAACAAATTGGATTCCAAATGAGGTATCCCAACACTCTCACTTTCTCTCACCAAGGTTTACAGCTTTCAACTCAGAATTACAATGAAGCAGCTGCTGTTTTTATGAAAACATTCAATGAGTGTCCGGATCAAACATCACAGAATGAGTAACTCATGTTCTACAGGTGGAGCGGATAGATCGCTAAATTGTATTAGGCTAGTCTGCTTGGTTTACTAGCTTACCTCAATAGCTTGCTACCATGATACCACCACAGTATACCGATTTGCAGTTGCAAGGCCCAATATCCTCGTGGCATCCCGTGGATTAACTCTGATTCCCTAACTGGTCGCCATGTTGTTTACTGCCCGAAGGTACTTTGACCTTCTAATTTCCCATGATCCGAGTGGTTTCTTAAAGTGACAAGACTCCGTAACGCAAGTTAGACAAGGTTAAGGCTCCCTATTGCTTATTTTCGAACAACCAAGCTGATGAGGATGTTACCCTCTCCGAGGTGATCAAGGGTGAAAACAATCGCTATCTGACCTAAACTGTATGCCGAGGATTCTGGTCTTACAGCGTTCGACTCTCCAGATGCTCTTCATCGGCAGGTACTGTTTTTTCTGCCCACCCTTACCCCTGACTCCATCCTGTTTTTGGACCTTGGAATTGAGGAGAATCCGGTTCCCTTGATGGCAGCGGTGTGAGTGATCGGCTGTGTGATATATGGCTACACGAATGGTGCAGAGCTGCATGGAGGGCTGGACAGGCGAAGGTTTTTTTTTTTTTTTTTTTTTTTTTTAACACAAGACTCATTGCGATATGTGCACTTACTGGTCCCAAGACTGGTTCTTGCATATCCTGTAGTTGCAGAGTTGGTAGGAGTTAGTTTTCTACCTTAATTTTTCAGTGGTTGTGTTTCGTATATCTAGGGGGAAAGGATTTTGGAACCATATCTTCTTGCTGAGGTCACTTCGAGTTAGTGTAGGATGGGAGTGCAGGTCATTGTGACCAGATGAGTTGTCTCACATTTGAAAATAGGCAAGAGGGCATTACTTTATAAAAGGTGATTAGCAAACTACAGGGGACAGCATCGACAATGCATCCAGCGATTCCGGAGGACAGATAAACATCATTACAGGATTTTAAAGTCTCATTTTAACTCTAGATCTGAACTTGGGTAATATAGGCTAACACCTACTGGCCATGCGGTCCAACCATGGCTGGACATAGGAGTTTACGATGCTACCTTTCGGTGGGCTACCAAAATATACTCAACAAACATATGGTACTTGTTTTTTGGATTTAGTGTAGGAATGGAAAGACTACCAACGGCGGTTTTTCATATTTAACTGTACGAAATGCCTTACTTGTTTAGAGGCTGCTAGTGATAATACAGTTATTTTTTCTGAAAATGAGTCAACAGGAGATAATATTATCACTGACGCTTCTCACGGGGCAGGGGTCACTGCATCTGTAAGTGAATCAGCCATTTCTTATCCAGGCATTTCCTGGGGAGGGGAGGTTTGATAGATCACCTGTTTGCTCGGTGAGGATAGTGGAGTCCTTGCGGTGTTGAGTTGCCAGCTTGGCTATTAACCTCACATGTCAGACGCCCACTAGTATTCACCTATTCCTAGAGGCAATAGGGGACATAAGTCCAACTTTAGTCCCCCCTTGGTTCGTAGCCCACATGAACATTTTGTGGTCGGGAGTTTTTTTTATTCGAACCGGCGACTGGGTGTTTGATCTGCATAGCATTATAATGAACGTTGGTTTCCCACATAGAATATGAATGGAAATTATCGTCTTTCCTTAGGACACACACAGCCTAAGCAGAATGCTCAGCTGGACATGTGCGTCCAGTTACGGATTCTAAGCATCCTATAAAGTAGAGTTTTCCTAACGATTGATATTGCCTAGTTTGTTATACGGGCATTAAAGGGCCAGGTAGAAAGAGTATGGGGTGCCTTGCAATTTCATATCACAAACAATATTTTAATGTTCTTAAAGTGCAGTAAAAGGTTACTTTATATATACGACCTGACGATGGCTATCATAAATATAAGACATTAAGTGTATAGGGGAGGTTCAGAATTTCAAGGATCTGCGGAATACCTACACTCCTCAAGCAGCGATTAACTAAAGAGAACTGTAGGGTGTTGAGAAAGATTTAGATTCTCTATGTTCAAGGAACTATGTTATTTTTAACGGTGGTTGGTGGAATATCTGCCGGACCTCTTGTGAAATGTATATTGTGAGGTCAACCTCACCGGTACAAATACTAAGATGGTAAGAAGTATGTTCAATGTTTATTTCATACCTTTTCTGGCCATAACTAAGGCTCCGAATTTAGGTTTAGTAATATTTCTCAATGATCTTATATACTCCAAGGGGGGAAGGTCTCCTCCATATCCAATGGGCGCTCCCTCTCAATTATACTTTAGTTCACTTGTAAACCTACAATAGTCTCTATAATTATTAGATAATTACTACTGCTGACCAACTTCTCAAGATTTCAGTCATTATGGCAGAGCTGTGGGTATTCTTAAGTACTGCATGGGATAGCTATGCATTTGTGTTCCTGGAGTTTTAGGATTTATTTTCTGGGATTAAAGTGTCTCACCCATTGGGTGGGGCCAAGGTCTTGCTATTTTCTGAGTTTATACCTTTTTTCCCAGATCCTTCCGGGCTTAGGGGGAGGTGGTTAGGCACGGGGGTCAAGCTGGAAGGACTTGTTATACTTGCCCATATGGTTATGCTACAGCATCGTAGTAAAGAGAAGTGTAATATCAATTCCCCGCTTCTTCTACTATGTTTAACCTACTTCAGTTAGCTAGCATATGTGGGACATAGAATCGTGGAACATTAAAGGGTTACAAACACCTAATAAAGAAAAACTTTTTATGCATCTGACTCTTAAATCTAAATCTAATATTGCTTTTGTCCAGGAGACGCATTTGTTGAATCACCAATGGGAACAAGATAAATCGAGACCTTGGATCAAAAGGATCATAGCCTAGGGGGGCACTTCCAATAGTGCTGGGGTGGCCATTATAATTAAAAATAGCTTTTTGTTAGATATAGTGAAAATGGGCTCAGATAATGAAGGTAGATGGTGTTACTTTACTACAACCTGCCCTTATTTAGACAAACCTATGCTTGTTATTAATATATATGCCCCTTGTTCAACTCAACAAAACTTTTTTATGAAGATATATAACCTTCTTACCTCATTTTCCAACCACTACTATATTGTAGGGGGTGATTGGAACTCTGTGCAGGACTCCCAAAAAGATAGATCGAATACTAAGGCCAGATTTAATATCTCTGCTTCTAGATCCCTAGCTGAATTGAAAGAGGATTTTAACCTATTTGACCCGTGTATATTTCTGGATGCTCCACATAAAAATAATAGATTCACTTTCTTTTCCAACTGCACTAAAAGCTGGTCTAGAATAGACTTCTTTCTTATTTCCTCAGTCTTTCATAGTCTGGATATTTCCTATATCCAATATCCTAGAACTCTCTCTGATCATTCTAAGATTTACCTCTCTATCCATCGACACGACAAATGTCCCGCAAAAAACACAGCCATTTGGTGGCGAATGAACCCCAACCTTCTTGGGAGAGAGGAGATTACCTCTCAAATCGAAGAATACCTTGACCAATTTCTAAAATCCTGTGACTCCTCTCAGTCTCCCCTAGACTGTGAGTGGGCCGCAATTAAGTCAATGATTAGGGGTTTCCTTATTAACAAAGCCTCATACTATAAAAAGCTTTGTAACAAAAAAGAATGGGACTTAACTTCCCAGCTTCATAAAATAGAAGCTGAGATTCAGGAAAAACACACCCCACATTTGGAAGAACATATGATGCAGCTACAAAAAGAACTAATATCCCTACAAGCAGACAGCCTGAAACACCATGAGTTTAAATCATTGGCCATATATGCGGACTTAATCCACTTTCCCTCAAAATTTTTGGCCAGAGCTGTCAACCTGAGTAAAACCTCCCCATTTATACCTGTGATCCATTATCAAGGTAATGATTACCAGAAGACTGATGAGATCATTAAAGTATTTGAATATATATTCACTCAAACTTATGGGCCTACCGAAAACACTCTAAATAAAGCAGAGCTGCAATCTTTTCTTAATAACCTAATTTTTCCCAAACTATCCGAGAAGCAAAATAAATTCCTAGACAGAGAAATCAATATACAAGAAATCATATCCGTCATTAATAACCTTAAACCTAACAAATCTCCTGGCCCCGATGGGTTTACGGCTGAATTCTATAAAGCATTCATTACAAAAATCCCTAAGGTCTTGCTTTTGTTGTTTAACTATATTACCTCCACTGGATTTAAAGATATTCATTTAAATGCTTCTAGAACTATTCTTATTCCTAAACATAATGCGGATCCTAAAGATCCTGGGAACTATAGACCCATATCTATAGTTAATCTGGATATGAAGATCTTGGCCATGGTGTTGGCTAATAGACTGAAAGCTGTTATACCATCTATTGTCTCTTCCGAACAATCTGGTTTTATCCCGGGTAGGCAAACTAGTGACCACACTATATCACTGGAAGCTATGATACATCTTTCTTCTTTAAGTAAATTCCCCATCTATGCCTTAGCGGTGGACGCCTCTAAAGCCTTTGATCGGTTAAGTACAAAATTTTTATTCAACTCTTTACCTTTCTTCAACATCCCAAACTCATTTATAGGTAAAATAAAAACCCTTTACTCCACAGCATATACTACTCTACAAATCAATAAACAGACATCTAACAGAATCAATATTGTTAACGGGGTCAGGCAGGGATGCCCTCTTTCCCCACATCTTTTCAACCTTTACATGGAACCATTATTCATGCTTATAAAACAGGGTACATTCCATCACCCTCCTACCATTTTTAACTCGAATATTTCTCTATCGGCATATGCTGATGATTTAAATATATATTTTACACTCCCCTACTCTGACCCAAATAAAATCATATCTTCTATCAACTCCTTTTCCAACCTCGCAAACTACAAACTGAATAGAGACAAATCTCTAATTTTCCCGTTAAATATCCACTCCATGTTGCCTAATATAATTACAAATACGGATATCAAAACTAAGCATCAACTACTATACTTAGGTATATCCTTTTCTCAAGGAAACTCCAATTACTATCAGGACAATGTAGTCAAATGCTGGTGTAGTGTTCAAAATGATCTCAACAGATGGGCTAAGCTTAAGCTTCCTTTCCTGGCCAGAACTGCAATCATTAAAATGAACATTCTTCCTAGATTCCTATGCTTATTTAACGCAACTACCAGCATTTTGCATAACAATTTTTTTAAAAATATTATATCTACTCTTTCAAAATTCATATGGGCCCCCAAATCAGTTAGAATTAGCTATACAAAACTTATCTATCCTAAGGAACAAGGAGGACTTGGTCTACCTGATTTTAAAACCTACTATGAGATAATTAATGGAAGTAGAATCTTTAGTATAGCCTCATATCATAAGGCTCACTCCCCGTGGGCCCCGGCATGGGTTGTTCTGTATAATAACTACATTAAAACATTGAACTTTAACCCTGCAGCACTCCCATTCCTAAATGAAGAAAACATAGGCATGCTTAAGTGAACAAAAGGTTTAGTATATAGCATAAGGTCCCTCCAGACCCTTTTTAACTCTTTGAACTTGATTCACTTGTATAATACTCTACAACCACTCCATCTTAACCCTAACCTTAGATTGAATGGGCGCATGTTAAACCTGGAGCAATACCCCCTTCTCCTGAGCACCTCTATTTCTGATCTCTTCCCTTTCAGACATCAGGCATTTTCTAGTCTAAGAACTAATCTGAATTTACCTAAAAAGTATATGATTATTTTACGACAAATTAGAGATCTGGTACGTAGGCATCTGGAACACCCCTTGGTATCTGACAATGATATCTCAACTTGTAAAACATTAAGGAAACTCCTTCTCATGAGGAAAAAAATGACCTCAAATTCCTACAAGGTTATTATGTCAATTAAATCCCAGAATGTACTCATCTTTTCCAATTATTGGCCAAAAATTAACTCTTCTGTTAATCAGAGTCTAATCTCTAAGGCTATAAGATTAAGCTCTAAATATATACCTTTTATAAAGCTGAAATATACTCAGCTGATGATAATCAACAATGCGTACTTCACTCCTGACGTCCTTAGTAAAATCTTTCCCAATCAATCCCCCAAATGCCAGTTCTGCCCTAACCAAACTGATGATATTCTCCATATTTTTTGGAGTTGCAAATGTTCCTACAAGCTATGGTGTGCTTTGAGAGTGATACTCGAGAAAATTGGTTATGAAAAATCTACCCTTTCATGGGAATTTACCATCCTTCATATTCTACCTCCTGGTCTATCTGAGAGGAATTATAAAGTTCTGATCCCTATCTTTATGTTAATTAAATATTATATTTCTTTAAATTGGAAGAACAGACACTCTCTTTCTTGGGGAGCCTTTAAAGCTCTAGCCATTAAACACCTCAAAGCTCATAAATATTTGTTCCACAATATTAAGTATAAGCCAATTATCAAAGAATTTTGGGGAATTCTATTTGATCATATATTAAAATGACTACACTTCTTATGTAGGTACCATTAGATTCTACTTTGATATTCATGATGTATGTATCTTGTTTTTGGGCAATGTATTATTGTATATAGTTTTTGTTGGATTTGCATGTTCTTACTATGTACATACTTAGTGGTATTGAAAGTTTTTTTTTGTTATGTGCATAAATGTGATTATTGAAAATATTAAATAAAGAGAATTTAAAAAAATAAATTAAAGTGATTTCTTTTAGAGAGAGATAGGAATATAGTAAGATTAGTTTAGATGTTTTCTGTATTTATGTGAGACTGTCCTGCAATGTTGTTTTAAAATATTTCCTGTGATTCTGAATTCTATAGTCACTGTGCTGAGTTACACTGTATAGGCCACTCCTAAATAGCCTTAAAAGTCTTGGTCACACTTACCGTTTGGAAAATAGTAACATTACACAGTAAGATTGGGCACCCTTTGGTAAGGGCCTTTATAGTAGCTAATAAGCAGTGGCTGGCGGCAGTGATAACTACCTTACAGTCTGGGCAGAAGGGGCATAGCTAGTAAACCTGTGCCAGCCTTTCCCAGGAGTGTCTGTATGTTTGTATATAAATCAAATCTCAAAGTGTATGTGTGTCAGCTACTTGGGCAGGGACACGAAGCACTGGTTGGACAGACAAAGTGCTGAAGGTTTTGGCTTCACCACTCGGCTGAGATCTTAATCCTATAGCTGTGCCAGTGGGGAGTCTTGCTGGGGATCTGGAGAAAGAGGTAGAAACCAGACCCAGACTGACTGTGATCACTGTGTGCTCTTAAGGGAAATTGTACTGTACTGTGTGTGTGTGTATACTTGTCATCCTCCCAATGTGCACATCCCTCACTGGTGCTACTGGTGATGAGTGAGGCTCCTTGATTATTGGGCCAGTGCAGAGGTGTCACAGTAATCATGGAATATTTGTGGAATCCAGCTTTTGTTGTGAACCATAACATCTCTTCAGTCCTTGAGCATAATGCAGCTGTTCATCTAAACTGGATAAAATTGACAAGATCATGTTTGATGGTTTTGAGAAGGCCTTCAGTGGTCATAAGTGATTCTGAGACTCCAGAGCCAAAGGTGGTACTGGTGTGAATTTCATTATATTAACTGTTCATGTCTGTTATGCAGTCTCAATATCTCAATAAGTAGAGTACTTGCCTTTGCTGCAAGGCTGTGTGTTCTATTCCAGCCCCTGGTTGTTGGATTAATTTTCCAGTACTGACTCTGTAGTGCAGCATATGGTGGTGCTGCACTCCTGAGTGTGATGTCCTTTGGATGAGAAGTTAAACTGAGGCTTCATTTACCTGAGTTAGTAATAGCCAAAGTGGATGCAAAAGATCCCATGGCACTTATCGAAAACAGTAGGGGTCCTTCATTAAATGCATTATCTTTATCTACAATATTCACATTAACATACTGTATACTATTTACAATTATTCACAATCTTTTACAACCATTTTCCCATTATTTACATAACTTCATTTCTCTTCATACACATTCAATTTAAGACATGCACTCCTTTTCCCATAGCCAAACTCTTACATTTTGCAGTATTTCTGCCAATATCCATTTTTCATTAATCTTTATTTCATTCAGTCTTTCATTCCATATTGTCCATGTAATATAAACTATTCTTCTATCAATTTTCTTTACATATTCCTTTCTTTTATGTTTATAACATCTACATTCAACATGCCCAGATTTATATTTTCCACTTCCTAAATTTCTTTCAAGTAATAGTCTTCATGTAACTTTTCTTATAATTTCATCACCCTTTTACATTTAAAAGAAGTGTTCAGCTTTTTCAACTTCTCCATAATAGTTGCATATTCGTTCTTCTAGTTTTTATACTGCATCTTTGTTTTCACTGGAAATTTTTTTATTGATAATCTTCATAAAAAGTTTCTATATTCTACATATGTTTGTACTATTCTATTCATACTTTTATTACTTTATTTTTTTTTCTTCACCAATTTTTTCCTGTGGATGAACACAGTAATTGTTCAATATGTTCAAATAGCATAATGTCCTATTTTCTTCTATATCCCTTATCTTTACTTTCCACAATATTATTTAATCTTGATAGTCTTTCATTTCCCCTTTCATACCTTCTTTTTCTCTTTTAAATTTGCTCATCATACACTATATATTTTTTTCTTTTTCTTTCATCATTGCACTTATTAATGGTCTATTTTCCTCTCTTATCCATCTCAACACATTTTATAGATTTAATGATGCTGCATATAAGGCAGCTGCAGTGGTACAGTGGTTAGCATTGCTGCCTCACAGTAAGAGGTTTTCCGATTCGATCCTTGGCAGGGGTGCCTTCTGTGTGGAGTCTGCATGTCCTCCCTGTGGTCGCGTGGGTTTCCTCCAGGTGCTCCAGTTTCCTCCCACATCCCAAAGACATGCTGTCAGTGGATTGGACACTCTAAATTGGCCCTAGGTGTGAGTGCATGAGTGTGTGCCTTCTGTGGAAGGTGGGGCACCAGGCTTGCAACTCAACACCATAAAACTCCACTGCCAATCATGAGCAGACAGGTGATTTGCTGTGGCAACCCCTAACCGGGAAAAGAAGAAGAAGAAGAATGATGCTGCATATATCATGGGATTTATTAAACCCAATCCCCTTGGTCTTCCTTAACAAGTAATACTCCCCAAAACAGAGTTTACTAAATACACTTTCTTTTTATATGACAGATTATACCATACCCAATACTAAAATTGTTCAATATGCTGACGATTCTACTTTGATCTGCTGCACCTCCAACTGAACAGATCTCCAACTACTGACACAAACAACCTTCTCAACTACCGAAAACTGGATGCTCCAAAATCACCTCTCAGTAAATGCTAACAAAACTAAAATCCTTCTATTCTCTCCTTCTAAGTCCTCCCCATTGATAAAAACTCATTCCAAATAATCAGCCATAACAACTCCATTTTAGAGGTCATTCCCTCCGCCAAACTTCTTGGTGTCACCATTGATGAACACCTAAAATTTAATACTCATGTCCAGCTAAACATAAAGAAAACCCACATAAAACTCGGCCTACTTTATAGAAACAACCACATCCACTCTCCTGCTACCAGACTAACTCTCACCACTACTTATCTCCTTCCCTCTCTACTGTATCGTGCTCCTCTGCTTACTAATTTATCCTCCTCACTATCCTCCAAACTAGAAGTATGTTACAATAAAATCTCCAGATTTGCTACCAAAGCCAAATCTTCCTCTCATCACTGTTCCTCCCTTCACTCATTAAACTGGCTTGAACTCCATAACCAACTTGACTTTCTCCAAATCACGACTGCCTATAGACTACTATTCCAACCTACCAAGTGTCCTGCACTATCCAATATCCTACAACCATATACTCCCCATAGAACACTTAGATCTACCCACCAAAACCTAATCACCTTCCACAAACCCAAGCGCCCAGCTGGTCAACTTCTGCTTTCCTTCACCTTAGCCAAAAAATGGAATGCTCTTCCCTCCACTCTTAGGACCTGCGATAACCTCAGAAACTTTAAAACTCTTCTTCATTCTCACCTTTACTCAAACAGGAAATGCAACTGTTCTCTTCACCCTATACCTCTCAAGGTTTCCTCCACTTTTACTCCTGGCTAACCTCTCACCTAGCTAACCTTGCTCATTTGTATTATGTATAAATAACTATACTGTAAAATCTAGCCTCAAGGCCATTTGCCTGTCTTTTACACCTAAACAAAATTGTAATTGTTTGTTTCTTTATGAATGCTACCTGTTTATTTGTCAGTAATGCAAAGTTTCTTAGTAATTATTCATGTAACTATGTATTGTTGGAGCTTTTCTCCCCGGGTCTCCACTGAAAACGGGCTTCCCGAGCCCAGTGGACCTCCCCAGTCATCAAATTGGAATAAATAAATAAATAATAAGTTCTCCAAAACAGACATATATTTCTTAATTTCTTTAATATTTCTTCCCACTGTTTTTATTTTCTTCATGTTAAACTGTATATTTCAGGTCTTTGTTCATTCATAGAACAGAAAAATTGCCGAACAGCATTATATCAAAAATACCATTCAGCAAAACTCTTCGTGTTGGGGGGGGCTGTGCTCCCCACACCTCCCACTAATTATATATATCAACTCCGAGATCGCACTGCAGTGGGGAAAGGACAAATTTCCCAATCCCTACAGTAATGTGATCTTACTCAACTGGTTTGATGAACAGCATGTTCAATGAAACATGCTGTTCAATGACTTTTCCGTTTGAAGACTGAACTTAGACCTGAATATTCCATATCTCACATTCTTCTCCTAATCCTTTACTTTTATCTCTGTTTATGCTCATATTTATGTTCCCTAAATATACGTTTAATTGATTAATGGCTTCCTTCATCTCTTCTTTTTTCTTTGTCACTAATACTATATCATTTGCATATGAAATCGTAATTGGTACACTAATTCCTTCTACAATCTTTTATTCTGCTACTCTTAATGCAATATTTATGTTGTTTACAACTACATTCATGACTAACACAAAACAATGGCACTTGCTGGACATCTCTGCCTTATACCTCTAGTTATGTCTATTTCTTGACTTAACCATCCATTCACTAACACTTTTATTTTATGCTTTTCATACTCTGTGAAAAATACCTGTTGAATCCTCTCACTTATAATATATTCTTTCATTACATCCCATAGAATTTCATGTTGTATCTTGTTGAATGCTTTATTCAAGTCACCCACCATGACTATGACTTTTGTTTTCCTATTTATTATGTCATCCACAATTTCTCTTACTATCATTAGTAATTCTTGACTGCCTTTTCCTTATACAAAATATTGCATCTTCTAATATGTTGTTTATTTTGCAATCTTTGTTGTAGTATTTTCATGAAAATCTTGTAATCCAGTATAAAGTACTAACATTATCCAATTTTTTTAATCTTTTTTCTCTTTTTTTTCTATATGAACTTCATAACTCCAACACATATTTCCTTTTCCCAAAACCTTCATCTAACCATTTGTTTAGCCCTTCCACAAAGTACTTCTGCCAATCTAACATATTTCTATACATATGATATTCTATCTCATCTGGTCCTGTTTTCAGTTCTACATTCACTAACATTAATGTATTGTTTAATTAATCCATTGTAATTTCTTTTTCTATTTCTTTATTATCATGTTCTGTTAGTTGTTTAACTTTCCACTTTTGTTTTCTTTTATATTAATGTCTTTAAATGTCTTTTCTATATATTCCTTTACTACATTCATTTTTTCTCGTTGACTTTTTACAATTTCTCCTTTCTCATTTTTTATTTCTCTTATTATCCTTTTATTTTCATTTACTACACTATGCAAGTAATGTGCCACTTCTTCCTTTTTCCCTTGTAGAAAATACCTTTGTTTAAACAAATGCCTTTTAATATTTTCTTGATTCATCTCAGATATTTTTTCTCTATCAAAAATTATTTTTTGTTTCTTACTAAATCTGCAAATGCCTTGTTACTTAAAATTTTTCTTTTCCTCTTTTCTTTTCATGCATTGCCATTCCAGATAACATTTTTATGTGCATCTTTGAAACTTATCCACCATAACATCATTTTGTGTAGAATTCTCTCAGTCCTGCATTATTTTCCACAGTTGTCTGATCATTTCAATGCCTTCTTTATCTAACTTTCTCATTCACTCTAATTCCTTTACTTATTTTTATACATCCATTTCTTTCTTGTATTTATATTCATATCAACAAATGATCTGAAAATCCTCTACATTCTGTCCCTTCTTGTATAGTATTCTTTCCATCTCACATCTACTGTCATTACCCTTTATTACTGAAGTAATATCCAACATAATATTCCTAACATATTTATTTCCCTATATTCCAAATAATCTCAATCTTCCATAGTTTTTCTGTTTGTAATCTCTCTTCTGTTAATATTCTTATGTCCTCTAATATAATCGCATCCATATCAAGTGCTGTGTTCACCATTTCAGTACCCCTATTCTTTATTTTGCATTCTTTATAGTATTTACATTTTTTGCTAGAATCATCACTTTTTAATTTATTTTTCTTGTATTCATATTTATCCTTTCCTTTTCTTATTTTCTTTCATGCCTAAACCAATGAATTTTACTTTTCTTTCTTTTACCTTTTCCCAATGATTTTTTTTCATTTCACTATGCTCCAGTTCATCTCTTCTTAATCACTTATTTCTGACATTCCATCATTTCCTGTTTTCTTTCCTTTTTTTTACTATTTCTCCCTCTTTTATCTCAATATTATCTATCGTTAACTGTTTATCTTGCTCTTTCTTACAATTTCTTCTTGTTCTATCTCTTGCTTTCTTATTACTCCCTCCTTATGTACTTCTATATTTTCCTTAAAATTCATCCATAAATGACCTTGTTTTTTTCACATTTAAAACATTTTAGTTCACATTCTTTTGCATAATGACCCACTTTCCACAAATATAAGATTTCCTTTTATCACAATTACAAATTATCACCTATTCCACAAAAAAATCTATTTTTTTTGTTGACCCCAATATTTCTCTGCACCTTTGCTTCCATCTACATTTATCATACTTGGAATATGCACAATTTTTTTCATTTTCCATTATTAATACAGCTCTACATTCCCATCCCCCAATCCATAAACCTTTATTGTCATAAATTTTAGTAATGCCACTCACATCTTTACATACAGTCATTAAGTATTCATCTAGTAACTCTTTTTCCACTTCAGTTTGAAAATGCACATATATTAATCTGGATAAATGCTAAACTGCCTACTTCCTGGCTCCAATACACCCAACTCCAAAACCAAGTAAAAAGTTAATCACCTTAGACAAAAAAATCTACTACAATAATCTTCAATCCAACCATACTAAGAACCCAAAACAATTCTGGAAATCTGTTAACTCTCTTCTCCATCCGGGGTCAAGAAATAACCCCTGCCCTGATCCAAATTTAACTGACAAGGAAATGAGCACTCACTTTAATACCTTCTTTACAGACACTATAGCTAAGCTAACCAAAACTTTTCCAGACAAAAATCCTCCCAACTTCCTCAACTCCACCTCCAACATCCCTAATAGCCATCCCTCCATGTTTCAGCTCAAACCAGTTTCCACAATGTATATAAAAAAACTCTTATCTAAACTAAAGCCATGCTCTAATGCCCCTGACAACATTCCCCCCTCTTTCCTCAAATATGCTGCTGAAGGTATTGCTCTCCTGATTAGTATCCTGATCAACCGATCCTTAAAAGAGTCTTACGTACCCAAACTTTGGCGTTCTGCCTACATTCTTCCTCTTCACAAAGGAGGCAAAAACACCTCCATTTCTAACTTCCGCCCCATTGCCCTACTCTCCCCACTATCTAAAATCCTAGAAAAATGCATCCACCACCAACTTTTACCCTACTTAACTCAGAATCAGCTACTCACACCCACCCAACATGGTTTCCGTCCCGGCCACAGCACCATAACTGCCCTACTATCCTTCCTAGAAACTGTCAATCAAGCCTGAGATACCGGACTTCTTGTATCAACTATTCTGCTAGATCTTTCCAAAGCCTTCGACACCATCTCCCATAAACATCTTCTCTTCCATCTCTCCAACCTTAATCTCTCCCCCAACACTCTATCCTGGTTCTCCAGTTACCTTTCAGACAGATCTCAGGCTGTCAGATGGAAAGCCTCCACCTCTTCCTTCTTACCCACACCTACCGGCATTCCTCAGGGGTCCATCCTTGGCCCCCTGCTTTTCAACATCTTTTTAAATAACCTTCACACTGCCCTCCCTGACACTACAGTCATCCAATACGCTGATGACTCCACCCTAGTTTGTTCTGCCTCCAACCCTTCTGAACGTCTGTCCAAAACTCAAAAAGCTTTCTCCACTACTGAAAAGTGGATGCACCAAAACCATCTCTCCCTTAACTCCAATAAATCTAAAATACTAATTTTCCTTCCTACCAAGGCGTCTTCCTTTAACAAAAACTCGTTCAATGTCCTAAGCCTAACCAACACTCCTATAGAAGTGGTCCCTTCCGCAAAACTCCTTGGCATCACCATTGATGAACAGCTCAAATTCGATCTCCACATTCAACAAAACATAAAGAAAACCCACCAAAAATTAGGTATGCTCTACAGGAATAATCAATTTATTTCTAACTCCTCTAGGCATACCTTAGCCATCACCTTCCTCATCCCCTCTCTCCTTTATGGTGCCCCACTTCTAACTAATCTTTCTGCTTCCAACACCTCAAAACTCGAAGCTTGCTATAATAAGATCTCTAAATTTGCCACCAAATCCAAATCCTGTACTCACCACTGCCATGCCCTACAATCTCTAAACTGGTTAGAACTCCCTAACTACCTTGACCATCTCCAACTAACTACTGCTCACAAATTAATATTTTATCCAGAAAAATGCCCTGCCTTATCTAACATCCTTCCCCCTTACATCCCTAACTGATCTCTGAGATCTGCACACCAAAACCTAATCTCCATTCACAAACCTAAGCATCCCGCTGGTCAGCTCCTACTCTCCTTCTCTCTTGGTAGAAAATGGAACTCCCTCCCACCTTCTCTTAGGACCATCCCTAACTCTGACTCTTTCAAGACCCATCTTTTCTTACACTTATCCTCCAAATGGAAATGTCCTTGCTTTCACCCAATATAAATTTTAGAAACTTTCTCCACCTTGACCTCTATTCTCTAGCACCAATCTACTATACTCTCTTAATTTCATTCTATGTTCCCCCTATATGGTTATAGCTGACTTTCAGTTGACTGTAACTATGTAAATACTGTACATATGTAGCAAAAAAAAAAAAAAAAAAATTAACTTTTTTTTTTCTTTCTTGGTAGACTCTGCATCTTGGACATTGTACTTTTTATGATTATATTTTATGTAATCCTTACTGTATTGCCTACTATTGCATCTCACATATTCTTAACTGTTTGTGACATTGTATTATCATCCATTACTGTATGTAACCTTGATTGTACTGTCTTTGGAGCTTTTCTCCCCGGGCCTCCACTGAAAATGGGTACTTCTTGGCCCAGTGGACTTCCCTGGTAATCAAACTGAAATAAATAAATAAACATTTTTTGTTTCTCTGTTAAATACTTGAAACACACACATAAATTCCATGGATTACATTTTTTTCTTTGTCTCATTGTCTCAAGAACTTTTCCATACATTGCCTAGATTCAAATATAATGTCCCAAAATGTGTTTTTATTAATCTGGATAAATGCTTTAACTCTTGTGGAGAAATGTCCAATTGTGTTATATTGTCCCAGATATCATCTCTATCAAGTCATTTTCTTCTTTGCTGCTTATTTTTATTAAAACCTTCTTTTTTTCTTGAATCTATCCCTTTTCCTTCTCTCCTTTCTCCCTCTTTTACTGTATCTGCACATGACTTTTTCTTTGCCACTACTTCTTCCTGTATTCTGCCCATTATATCTACCCATAACACCACTCTCTCACATTCTAGATCACTCTGCACCATGACATGCTGCAAAAAAAGTCCTGCAACTCTCCAAGCTGGAGAGTTATAATGATGCATACATACTGACTCTCACTTACATCGTCGAACAATTGCTGCAGAAACATTACCTCTGAGTCTTTTGAGGTTCTACCACCTTCACCCTTTTGCCAATATCCTTGTTGCCCATCTTGTTACATTTAGACTCCTTCCCTGAAGGTTCATTTACCTTTCTATTTTCCTTATTGCCAACCTTCCCTGAAGGTTTGATGCCTTCATACAATACACAACTTCCAAATGCTCTGGCTTGCTCTTTCCCTCCAGTTCCTCCTTCCATCTTAGTTTTTATTTCCAGCTGAAAAAAAACTCTTCACTGCTGCCACCAACTCCTCATTCATCTGACATTATTCTCCCTGCTTCTCTGGGCAGCCACTTCACCCTGAATGGAAGCAGGAAGTGCACTTGAGAAATGTGTCCCTGCTCATCAAAAGAATAGGCCAAGTTCACCAGTGTCTAGGCCAAATTTCCCTCATCAGTATGAATACCATCTCAGATATCCCTTAAAAAGAGGCTGTTGGTCTAATGGGACTGAACCAGTTAACAAAGTTTAAATAAAAAATAAAAATTCAAAGGTGATAAGACTGATGCTGACATTGTCTTACTAGTTGCAGACTGAATCTTGAGTAAGCAAATTGAATACTATTGTGCTTGGATGTCTTCAGTCCAGCACATTTCCATGTACTGTATTCCTCTCTAAGGATAACTATCTTGTTATCCGTATTTCACATATATGCTTAAGAAACCATCTTTGGAGTTTGTAATGCTTGAAAAAAAAGTTTGCTCTGTCTAGCCTTCCTTTTATCAGCTATCCTCATTAGGGTAGTAAGACATCCTTTTGGTGAGGGGAACATCAGTCTTCATCTATTATAGCCTTCCTGGATTTACTTAATGCATTTGCCACTGCAGACCACATAATTATTGCAACAAGCATAAGCTTTCTTACTGTGATATATTAGTCCTTGAGTGGTATGCCTCTTTATTTCATGTACCTGCATATGGTTATCACTGGAATTAATACTACTTTGATGCATCATCTGTAATGTAAGATTTCATAAGGTTTCATCTTTTCTGCATTGTCCTTCACAATGTGTTTGCTACCACTTGAAGTGTCACTCATCCAGTGCTTGGGGAATCATTATTTTCTGATGGTACCAATTTATACCTCTCATTCCCTTAAGAATATACAGCAACTGGGGCCAGTGCCATGGAGTAGAGGGATAAAGCCCTAACTATGTTCCAGGCAACCCAGATTCAATTAGAAGCTCAAATATTGCAAGGGCTGGCAGGGAGGAATGGGCATGCATATCCTAGGGAGGGGGTGGTATTAATTTCTGCTCTTTCTGAGGGCAGCTGGCCTCTGAGTATCCTTAGAAGATTCTGAGATGGGTATCGGAGAAGGGGAGGGGGTCATAACATAAAAACCCTAGCCAAGCAGTTGTTATTGAGATTGCCTAGCTCAAAAAATAGGCATTGATTAGGATGATGGATAGCAGGGGACTGCATACCTCTCAACCTTCCATCTCCAAAATGAGGAACACTAGCCCTCATAATGTGGAACAAATGGGCAAAATGTGGAACATGTACTAATGGCTTACTAACAGCTTCAGCAAGGAAGGTCATGGGATGGTTACAATATGCTGATTTTACTTATAAAGAAGATCTTTTAATGAATTAATATGATTTATTTATATTTACTATGGATTTCATTTTAAAACATTCCCAACACTGAATGTGTTACAGACACTTTCAATGTGGAACTTTGTGGAACTTTGAGGAACATGAACTTTTTAAGACCCCAAATGAGGTACGTTCCTCGTAATGAGGTACAGTTAAGAGGCATGGGGGACTGGTAGCCCAGAGATGGATGGGGATAATGAGACAGGTGACAAAAAGGTGCAAAGGTGGGAGGAACAAAAACATATATATAGCAACTTTAAAACTCTTGAAAACTACTTAGATGCCATTCATGAATGGATGGAGAAATGTTGTCAGGTACCTAGCCTTACCAAGATGAAGGTCGAAATTTCATGCACTTACAACCTTTTCCACTATGAGTTAGCTCCCTCTCCTCAGTTACTCATGGTGGAAATAAACTACAGTCTACATCTGTAGAGCAGAAGCAAGTAATATTTCTTGATACATTTACAGGCCAAGAGTTGATGATTGTTAGAAACCTCCTGTTAAAATATTTGCAGCATCATAATTGATTACCAGCCTAATGACTCCAGGGGGACTTCTTAAGCTTAGCCATGCCTTTCAAAGGTGATAATTAAACCCTGTACCTTGTGTCTGTGAGAGAAAGACCTTAACAATTATACCAAACCCCCCCCCCCATAAAGGAGAGAGAATATAGCTGTATCATGCCCTCTGGTAGGTTTATAGGTAGTTACTAGGCTTGCAGACAAGGGGACTGTGAAGTCCCACCTCTGAACCAGTGGTGAGAATTCAAGCCCCTTCATTACTGGCTCAAAGGAGGGATGTCACATATTGGTGAGCAGTGGTGTGGATATTAATAGAACTTCTGAAACCTGTAAGCATTTGTCACTAAAGGTGTGTGGAGGGCATGTTTACTAGGAAACCTGGGTGCACCCACCTGGTGCAGCACCATGTGGATACAGGACCCCAAAGACCTATCAAGCAGGCCTCTTAGAGGGTGCCTGAGCAAGTCAGACAAACTCTAAGGGAGGAGGTACAGGAAATGTTGGAAAAGGAAGTAATCCAGGAGTCCAACGGTCCCTGGCCCTATCTAGTGGTGCTGGTACCAAAGAAGGGTGGTGGTACCAGGTTCACTGTGGACTACAGAAAAACTAAACAGTCACACAGAGTCAGATGCTTACCCCATGCCTAGGACAGATGAAGTCTTAGAGCAATTGGGTGGGGCTAAGTATCTGACCAAGGGCTACTGGCAGGTGGCCTTGACTCCCACCACTCCAGAGAAGTCAGCCTTTGTGACTCCTTTTGGGTTATATAAGTTCAAGAAGATGCCCCTTGGGGATGAAAAATGCCCCAGCAACCTTCCAAAGCCTGATAGATCATATCTTAGCAGGAGCAGCAGATTATGCCCTTGCTTACCTGGATGATATTGCTATCTACAGCCATTCTTGGCAAGTGCACCTTCAGCACGTCTTTCTTCTGGGTCAGTAATCAAGGAGCCTCAATCCTCCACTCATGGGGAAAGTTCACTTAGAACAAAAATAGATGTACATAGTATTTTCAGATGCAGCTGTCTGTACCAAACATAATTTCCCTTAAGAGCACACAGGGAGCAAACTCCAGTCCTGGGACTGAACCTCCTGTCCAGGTGACAAATAAGACTCCACCTTTCTCTTTGCAGAAATCAGTGCTCTATGTCCCTATGTCCATGTTCCAGGTACCTGACACACACACTGTTTGAGATTTGATTTTCAATCTCACACACACACACACACACACACACACACACACACACACACACACACACACACACACACACACCTGGGAAAGACTGGCACAGATAGAATAGCTATGCCCCCTTCTGCTTAGACTATAAAGTAGTTACTGCCAACAGACACTCAAATGCCAGCTACTCTAAGGCTCTTAGAAGGGTACTCAATTATACTGAGTGAAATTAATATTAGTACAAATAGTAGTGTTTTGACCAATGCATTAAGACTTTCAGGAGTGGCCACAGAGTCACAAAATAGATATAAGTACTCTCAAAGGTTAAACTATTCTCTAAAAGACCAACCACAATGAAAAGTTTAAATATATTTAATAATAAATAATAAAATAACATGAAAATACTAAATATCTATTTACACTAAGCACCAGAGTTTCAGTCACAGGAAATACTAACATAATACAGATGAATATATTCACATAGATACAGAAAGACAGTATTTAAGTAATCTCACTATATTTTCCTGACTGATCTAAAGCATTACTATTCCCTGGTCACTTACTAGAGTAAGGCAAGATGAAGTAGGTGAGGGGTCCTTCTTTGTCAGGTTCCAAAGACAGACTGCTCTGAGATTTCAGTCTCATCCAGTATTAAAAAAATATAATTTCAGTGATGGATTATAGAATGACATCACATACATCTGGTCATCTGACATCTGGTTTTCATGCTACCCCCCGCCTTTCCTAGCAATTGACCCAGAATCTCACACATATGGGAACACACCAAATCCACTGGATACACCACACAGAGGAATCCACAATGTAGAAAACTTCTTTAATGAAGAACTGGAACACACAAGCGCTTTCGCATAGTAACACTATGCTTCTTCAGGTGTAATAAAACATGAAATTGAGCAGCCTTTTATACAAAAGCTCTTGGTGCTCAAAACTGGCTAATCAGAACACTAATTGAATAATTATAGCATTCAAGCTAAGCTAGTTTAAAGGGGTATCATTAACAAATTCAAAGATGTTAAACATAGACAAAAAGAGAATAAAAAACATATGAAAGAGCATGAATAAAAACAGTTAACATAAAATGCCAAAGCGCTTTAAAACAATTATGCTGTCACACCAAAAACAGCAACTTCTGGCCTAAGCTGACAGTGCAAGCCTGCTGAAAACTCAGAGTTGCTTATAAAACAAAGCAGCAAGTGTCAGTGATCAAATACATAATATGGTCCATATTTCAAAAAGTTCACAAAATATGAGCAAAAGAACCACGAATACATTAATAAAATACTTTAATAAAAATAAAATAGATAATATCCCTAGAGGTAGAATCGCTCAACAGAGTTCATCGTGAGCCCCTTATCATAGAGCAAATAATCAGAGCTAATGCATCAAAAACACCAGATGATCATATTGTTGTATCAGTAAGAGCAAATGGTATTATCAAACTCTGCCTAGCAGAAATATCCATGTAATAAATATTGTCAAGAAACGGCAGTGTAGTGTCATTAATGAATAGTGCAGAACATGCCGGTTAATAAAATCAGCTTAATATCGCCTTCTCAATGAAAAACATCTATAGAACCTACTAATGCACAAAATCCTAGACCTATATAACATAGTTGACTTACACAAAAGGTAAGTAATAAAACTCACCAGTAACGGCAACAATGAAAATAGGAATAAAACCGTTGTAGCATCCTGTATGCACGGAAAGCCATATGACGACAGTCAAAACAACGAAAACTGGTCCGACAGTAAAAACATCCTATAACCAACAGCAACTGTCGGACTAAACAAAGAAGGACACACCTTCATCATAACCATCTGATCAACGGCTTTACGTAAAACCAGGAAAACCAACAACCAGAACCAACTGAAAAATCAAATACTGAGTATTGATACAAGTATATGAAAATATATAATAAAGCATCAGAGGATCTGGCGGAATGCAAAACACTATTTGCCACTATAAAGATGGTGCACATAAAAAGTGGCAGCGTAAGCCCCAATAAGATGTAGACACCCAACGGGATCTCACCATAGCATATAAATATAGCGACTGAAATATGGTGTGAATATAATGCAAATCTACCATAATAAAAAAGGCAACAAAGAGAGACACAATGATTACAAGAAAAATATATATAAAGGAATATACAAAATGGATATGTATACAAGACGTAAAACCAACTGCAAGTTAACTGCACACATAATATTGTCCAGTTATACAAAATACCAGAAGACTTATATAAGCCAAGCAGCAGTATGTAATGACATGAACTGGAAAATGAAAAATCATAAATGTTATGGACACAATATGGAGGGCTTAGAAGTGCACGCAACTGGTTAATAAACAGGTGTAGTGTAATGTGGCACTCCTAAACTTACCTAAAGCCACTATGACATAGAATATACTAATTAATACAATTGGAACATGATGAACAGTTATAGGAGTCAAACCATAGTTCAATCATGCCTCAAGGGGGCCTTAGCAACATCACATTAAACATAACTAACAGATAGGTATGTAAAATTACGGACAGACCTAAAACTCAGTGTAAGAAAAAATGGAAAGTGCATGATACATGCGGCATCACCAGGAAAAGGTGAACCCATGGGAAAGCACTAAACAATCTCAGAGAGTATAAGTGCAGAACCAAGATGCACTGAATAATGTATCAGACAAGGTAACCAATAAACTTATGCTTACTTCCTCATATTGAGAACTGGTTTAACTGAGACATATTGGTTAATGCCTGGATGTAAATGTGCTTTCAGGGTAAAGATCCACTTAAGCTCCCTGAGAGCCAACTGGTTCATATTGTCCCCTTCTCTATAATTGATTGCCATCAATTCCAGAACCATAAACTTGAATCTATGTGTACTAAATTCTATGTGTACTAAATTCCAAGACGTGTTTGGCCTTTCCTAGCAATTGACCCAGAATCTCACACATATGTTAATAATATACACCCATGGAGTTTTGCTAAGATCTGTTGCAGCTTCTGTAAGTTATAAAACAATAAACACTTCCACTCTTCCTACAGGGGAAACTAAACCATTCTCTGGCACAGACATTTTTTCTCTGGCTGCAGTCAGAACTATAAGATACAATCTCTATGGCCTAAATTAAGTCATTTAGTTTTTTACTATTTTTCAAAGTTAGCTGCCCTGAGATTAACCTCTTCTCTAGCATTATGCTATTTACAACAGTACAGTCTGATATACACATATATTTATTTTCTGTCCAACAGGATATACTGTTGATACATTTTTAACACAATCTCTATGGCCTAAATTAAGTAATTTATTTTTTTACTGTTTTTCAAAGTTAGCTGGCCTGAGATTAACCTCTTCTCTTCCATTATGCTATTTACAACAGTATAGTCTGATATACACATATATTTCTTTTCTGTCCAGCAGGATATACTGTTGATATATTTTTAACACAAGCAACTTCACAAATACATTTTCAACACAAGCATCTGTACAAATCAGTTTGAAATACAAATAACATATAATTATTTACAACAATTTTAGCTAGCTGTACTGGCGTACGTTACACATCCACTGCCCTACTTCTCCTGGCATAGCTGGTAATACCTCACATCATCACACCTGCAATACCCAGCTAGCCTAGGCATGCCTCATTGCTTTATCATTTTGTACTATGGAGCATGTTATGTTGCATATTTCTTTACAATTACACAAAGCTTAAGTATTCACATGAGATTTGATCTAATTTTTGCTCAACATTTAGTAATTCCAGATACTTAGATAGTAGTAATGTCACAGAGTAGATGAGAACAAAATGACAGCAGCCTTTGGGCACACATGAGGTAAATTCCACTGGTTCATTTTAATGGCTTGTTCTTTCTAGAAAAGTATATACATATATATATATATATATATATATATATATATATATATATATATATATATATATATATGGGATCCGGACAGATGCTCGACTAGCATATGTCCGAATCACAAAACATCGAACACACATACATGAAAGCGCTTAACATCGAAAAGTGGTTCCGTGTATGTGTGCCTGTTTCGTAGATCGGACTACAGTGTGGGTAAGGGAAAATTCCCTTTTCCCCACTGTAGTGCGATCTCGGAGTGAGAATATTAAACTAGGGAGGTGTGTGGGGGCTGCAGGGGGGCTTAACGTAGATTTTTTTTTTGAACTACACATACACGGAAATGCTTTTCGATGTTAAGTGCTTTCGTGTATGTGTGTTCGATGTTTTGTGATTCGGACATATGCTAGTCGAGCATGTGTCCTAGACCCATATATATATATATATATATATATATATATATATATATATATATATATAAATATACATATTTCCTCTTCATTACTTAGACTACCCTAATCTGTTGGCTATGGTGTTTGCTTTCAAGACTTAACACACTATCTGTTACTTAAACTGACGTTATGTCAGACTCAGTCTGTTAGAGTATGCTGTGAGACTCAAACTCCAGCTCTGTTTCTGATTTATTGAAATAGTGTATCATTCTCATTGCTGCAGTAGTGTAAGCTATTTCAGTTGTATCCTATCCAGGGCACAAAATAAAAAGCCAGTCTTCACAAACCTGTGAATCCTTTTTCGCACCTGGGTTCTCACAGCTGATACACAAGCTCAAAGCGATAATCAGCAGGCAGTACAGAAAACCTTTAGTACTTTCATGCTGCTTTCAGCCATCAGTACTTTCATACTGCCTTATGAGAAAGCAGCTCTGAGGCTTCATAGGAGCAGCAATCAGCTACAACCTTCTGGCAGGTAAGTCCCCATAAGGGACCCTTTCACATAGAAAATATTGCCTTTTTAAGTTAATGACTAAACAGTGTTTCCCTTTAAGGAATACTAACAATTTTATTAATACTGGAAGTTCCTTGTCAGAAACAGCTATTTTTAGATCAGGGCTCATTGGTTTGAGGGGTTTGTTTTGTGAAGAAAATATAATATATTGGAAAACATTTTACTTGAACTCAAAGGTGTTAGGAGTCAGGAAGTATTAGTGTGTGTGTGTACATTTTGACAGCATATTTTCAGTTCTTTTTCTGATAATGCACTTCCCAGGAAAGGGATTTAGAGACAGGGCTTCATCTATTTCTGATCCTCAAGCTCATGACTCTGATTCAGAGGAAAGTTTGGTCTCTCCTACATCATTGTTTCACACAAACAGCATTCCTCCAGCCTCCGCGATCTCCATGAGCCTAACGATCATATTCAATGACCGGTAGTCAAAAGACACTCCGCCCCAGATAATTTCTTCAGTAACTATGCAGGCAGAGATGATCCTGATCCAAACCTATGTCGTCCATTGAAAAACAAGATGGACAAGTGCCTCCAGAACCATGCTCCTACTGATAAAAATAAACTTCCACCAAGACACGTAGACCTCAGATCTCAGAACTGAGAGGCATATTTAAATGAGAATGATATTACTAGATCTTGAGGAATGAGAAAGTCAAGCATCGCCACCAAGAAACCCGCAATTCAGGATGACAACTCTGTACAACTGTATGCAGAAGATATTTTGTAGCATTATTATCATCTACCCCTTTTCAGAGGACACTCTAGCTTTCTCTGTGATTTCTTAACTTATGCATGTTTTATCTAGTTATTCTTTTGATTATGACTGTTGTTATGGCAGCTTTATCTTGTCCGTGTAAAGTCCTTTAGGAAAGCTGTATAGTTGTACACTTACTTAGTTGGGACTATGAGAGGAGTACATATGTCAGTTCATACCATTCCAGATAATTTCAGTTCCAGGCAGGATCAATGCACATTTTACCTGAGCCTTCGTTCATTTGATGGCATATTCGAAAGGGGTAGATTCTAAGATAGCAATGTGGTCCTCTGTAGCTTGTACAAAGCATTACATACTGGGTCATTCTCTAGGTAAAGGTCAATCTTTGCTATTGCCATTCTCCAGGGACTCTTGGGGACTTATCTATTCTCCTCCCTGACTGGATAAGCTTTGGTAATCTACCCAAGTAGGACAGGAACCCAAAACGTCGAACAACCAAAATTGTGAAGACACGGAACAGTGACTTTTTTCCCAGGGAAAAAAATCACTGTTCCACAAAAACAAAAAACAAACAAAAAAAAAAACCAAAAACAAATAAAAACACAACATAAAGTGGGGGGCTTCGGCCCCCACACCCCCCCTACTTAAATATACCAACTCTGAGATCGCACCACAGTGGAGGAAATGGCAAACTCCCAAAAATGGCCCAGCAATTTTTTTTCCCTGGGAAAAAAAGCTCTGTTCCGTGTCTTCGCTATTTAGCTTGTTCAACGTTTAGGGTTCAATCAAAGAGCATTCGCTCTTATCAGCTTTCGATAAGCTGATATAGACCCAGAGAATTCCACCTCCATGAAGGTAGGTATATGAACTGAACTGAATGCGATCATGTCAGAAGAGATAGCTATTAGTGATGAGTGATAAAACAGATCCAAGGTACCAAGGAGTCAAAACCAGCCAGCAGAGTCCATAAACCAATTTTAATAAAAAATAAAACACATGAACGCAGCCACATAAAACATAGCGTTTTCATTTTAAAACTTCATCAGATGTGGCTCTAACAGTCAAACTCAGAGTTATATAGCATCCTGACAAGCAAACTGACCAATACAAAAAGACCAGTTATTAAGACATCATTATCATAAAACTTGTGAATATTCATCACAAGCCACGATAAAAAGACTAAAAGGCTTCTTAAAATCAAGTTAAAAAATGCTAAAATACATTTAAAAATATCAATGTAGTGATAAAAACTACTATGGGGAAAAACTAAACATTTAAGCACAAACATTTTAGGTGAGAATGTGTATGATTTTTTTTTTTTTTTTTTTGCTTAATCTCTGTATTATTCCTATTTAAAATGTCTGGAGGTTTTGCTCACTTTGAAAAACAGCTGCAAGAGCTCTGCCTACTTTTGTCATATTCAGGTTACTGCAGAAAATGTGCTCCCTAGAGCCCTACTTCTTGGCTCGAGTTTATATTGCTAGTCCCCGTTTATTAATACAAATGTTAAATTAGCAAATGGCCAAAGATAAATGTGACTTAAATGATCTAATGCCCATGACAGTGTCTTCAGCCTTTTTCTATAGCAGTGTTGCCACCTAGTGGCCATTTACTGATATGAATCTTGATAGACTACTGTGACCATAGGAATGACAGGGTGTTCTGTGCAAAGTTATGGTCTGTAAACATTAACTTTAATTTTGGTTAAAGATTTCAGCTGCAGTGTAGTTCTTTTCCTTCGCATTCACAATTGTTGTATGGTGTTAATTTTGACTTGAATGTTTCTTCCTGATTACAATACATCTGTTCTCATATCTGCAAAGTAGAGTATGCATCAGTATATTGCACTCCCAGAAAAACAAACCATCTCAGTTTTTGGAAACTGCTTATTCCCTCTACACATGACTTCACCTGACGTTCAGGGTGACTGTAGGCTACAGATACCAGTTACTTTCATTGGCTTCTTGACCACACTGATAGAAAATGCAAGTGTGTATAAATGACTGTGCCTGTTGAGGCTGATGGCATTGTTGAAATGTGTATTATTTCACTTCTCATGGGGGAAGAGTATGAAATTATGCTGTCTGTAGGCCTAAGACCTTGCTTACAGATGCATCTGAGGTCTGCTATACGAAAATCCTTCATTCTCACTGTGGTCCTTAACACAGTGGTTGTTTCTTCATCCTTCCCTGTGGAAAGGTACGCATTTCTGAATATTTCATCCTGCCCCATAATGGATGGTCCTCCAGCATCCTGGCACTAGTGATGCAGCGACAGGAGTGATTAACAAAACAGCTGTTCTGGATTCCTGCTTTCTTTACCTGTAGAAACAAGAATTGCTCCAGCTAGATTTTTGTCACAGTATGTATTCAATGCAGGCCTTCACAAGACTGTTGTACTCCCTGACTTTGGGAGTAACAAAGCAACCACCTACACTAGCAGGGACTATTATGCAGCACAGTGGGGTAACACAGGAGTGCTTTGTGCTACTTCAGCATATTTTACAGGATAGACTATCACGCATTGTCACTGAGATGAACATCATCTGTTATTGTTTTGGCTAGATCGTGTTTATACACTGCTTACAAATGCACATCACTGATAACTGTTGCATGTGCTTGATGTACTTACCCAGCTTCTGACCAGCAAGAACCCTATTGTTCTCTCCTTGGGCTGCTGCATGTGCATTCTTCTGTAGGCTGTACTGCATAAATGCATAGCCACTGTGGACAGAACAACCTGCTATTCTGCCGTATTGTGAAAAGTTGGCCTCTGCATCAGCTTTTCTCACCATGAGTGTATTCAGGTTCCCAGTGAAGATCCTCGAGTTGATAGACTTCTCATCACATTTGTTGGTTATGGTACTAATTGGTCCACTTTCCATAATTTTTTTCACAAACAACCTGTAAAGTGATGGTACCTTAGAATTATTTAGTTCTGTAATAAAACCAAATACATCAAGACCTTAACTTTTAGACCATGTAGCTACCTTATTTCAGAGCTTAAAGTGGGAGAATGCAAGATCTGGTTCATGAGCACATCCTTGCTTATAGACTAACTGTGAAGTTTCTTTTCAAAAACTGAGCGCCTGGAGTCCTCACAGCTTGCAGTAGTATTTAGCAAATCACATTGATGGTTGGCAATTTGAAGATGCAAGCTTTTGATATTCACTTTGGGAATTAATATCAAGCCTTTTTTTCTCCATTGTGGATGCACAAATGCATTGGTTCATTATTAGTGCCACAGTACTATGGGGTGTCTCATAAGTGCCATCTTGCAATGTCCCACTTGATTTTAGATGATACTGTGTCACTGAGTGCAGCTTTCATTCAAAGGATGCTTAACTATATTTTACGTACTGGATTCCCTATAAAAGGCCACAGCACATTGTAAAAAAATGCCTCTGCCTCCTTTTACAAAGGACTCTTACCATCAAACCACAGTGTAACATCTGAAGTTGCTGAAAACAGATGGAGCATCTAATACTGAAGGGTAGGGCACAGGTACACTAGGTAAGAATACCATTTCTCATGCATGACCATAAGGCTTGTAGTTACACCCACTTTTTTTTACAATGCATGCATTTTGTGATGTTAGCCCATTGTTTATAGAAACTTGCTCTCCACTTTAGATGCTCATGGTAATATGATGGTTAGTACTGAATACAATGAGACAATGCACAATGAAAGTCCTGAGAAGGAGTCAGAGGATATATTCCAGCAGCATCCTAGATATTTTACCTCTCACTGTCTACCATGACCATGTTACCATACAAGGTGATGCAGGGGGGCAGTGGGTCATCTTGGTCTATATGCAGGAGTTCTATTTTTTACCAATGCAAGAAACATAGAGCTGGAAGGTTGTGAGGGGCACATGGCTAGCAGCTGCAGTCTTAGCTTTGTCTGTTAAAGTTTTGCCTCAGCTGGCAGCACAGCACATTTTTCATATAGTGAGACTGAAGCAAGCAATCTGATATGTTACTCATGCTTCTCATTCCTTGTCCCCCCTCTCTTCCTGCACCTGTTGACCATTTAGCCATTTCTACAACTTTGCCAGTTTATTCCACATTGTAGGGGCAAAACCTGATCATAATGCAATCATCATCTTGGCCAACCATGAGCGGCTTCACTATTTTCAGCCCTAACCCTTCCCTGCAGTTGATCTGTGCTTGATGTATCTTTGCTGTAAGCATGCACATTCCCAAATGTGCCACATAAAGCGTACCATGCAAATGCAATATGGCACAGCCAAGCACACATCCACAGTCTATAAACTGCATTCTACGTACTTGTTTCTCCAGTAGGCTGGACCAATTCTTTACCCTCCAGAATGGATGCTCTGTCATCAGCTGCTCACCCCCACCCGATTTCATAGGCTCCTCTGCTGTCCAAATCACTAGTAAATTCCATCTTTTCTGTTTTGCAGTCAGGGCTTCATCGCTTTGCACCATGGACTAACCAATGCTGCTTATTGCTTTCTGTGAATTCAGAGTCAATGTTCACACAGTATAACTACCAGGGGTACATTTATTGTCAACCTGCAGTCAGCTTAAATAACACTTAAAAACGGACACTGTTACCTCATAATTGCGAGTGTCTAAGTGCACCATAAGTCTGTCAAGCACATGGATTTCTCACGGGAAACTGTATGTCTCTGCCATTGGACTTTGACATCATTGTTAATAATATTGTCCTGTTTAGCACAGAGAATGCTCAGACTACTAATACTGAGACAAAGCAGCTAGGAATTGTAGTCCATGATTTTCACAGCTAATATGTTATAGTTTGGTATGGCGCAGTAGACACAAATGCAGTTATTTTAAGAAACAAATCATAAAAAATTATTAATTATGTTCAGAAAGGTAGGCAAAATGATGGAACATTCACATGCTTTAGAGTGGTGCAGGAAAAATAGTAGATTATAGAAAGACAGTTTATCTACTGTGTCAACTAGTGTTGCACCTATCTCTGTGCTGCTATCCTACTGTCTCCAGCCTTCTCCTCACCTGTTCTAAATACTGTGTAAAACTCTGTACAACTACACAGCTGCCCTTTCCATAAGTACCTTTTATAGATACACTATACTCTGCACAAGGTAGGTTTTATATTATAAAGCTGGTCTTGAAGATTTCCTCTTCCGCTTGACTACTGAAGAATCTACTCTTTCTCTCCCTGTATCTTCCTGTCATACAAAAGGTGTTTCTCCAAAAACATGCCAACTAATTATTCTTTGCCTCAACATACCGGAAAGGAAAAACAATTTTTTTGTATATATTTTTTATAAATTTATATCTGTCTTTCTCTTTCACTTTCTATACATTAAACCGAGATCCCATCTGCTTGAGTTGGTGATGGCTCAGAGGGATATAAAGGATCCCATGGCATCTATTGAAAAGAAGGGAAAGTTCTCTGATGCCCTCACCATTTTTCCCCTAGTAGTATATATATCATCCCACCTTCCCCTGAAAAGTGGCCACTAACCTACGGGGACTACCCAGTCAACAAACTCCCTATCCACATAAAACCAAGTTCATTTATATTAATTTTCAAGTGCAACTTGGATCTATGGATGGGAAATGGAGAATTTACCCCAGGACTGCCCCTGTATTATTAATGGGCAGAGGTAACTCCTAAATGCTTTATCACATGCATGGGTCCCCTTAAATTGCCTGTTATTATCCCTGTTATTCTCATTAGGGGTAATACACAATTATTGATTATCGGATGGGTATGGTCAATACCTAACCAAATGGGACCGGTTATTTTGAGCACAAAGAGAGAAACTGGCTAGGCTTATAATGGCCCACAAGGGAAGCTAGCCTAGTATGTGCCTAGGAACCTATATACAGTTTTTTTCTGTTCATTCCAGCTGATCTTCAGGCTTACTGAACATGTCAAGTCCCTTGTTTCCTTTTTACTTTGTATCTGCAGTGCAGGAAGAGAAGCCAAACAGATAGCCCATCAGCTAGACAGCCATGGAGGCAGTTTACACCTTTGCTGGCATTCCACCAATGAGAGTGTTTTTGCTGACCCCCTGCCATGTGGCTGACGTTAACACTCATATTACTAAATGTCATTCTACACCCTCCTCTTGTTTGCTCTTGCTTCTACTTATGATATCCAAAGGCTACTATCACTAGGCTGGGATCATCAACCCCACATTGCAAGTTCTGTCAATGTCACTGCCATGCATACCTCTGCTTGCAAAGTGGACATTGGATGGCTTGGACCACTTTTCCATCATCCTAGTATGGGTGAGCTGGACTCTTGCTCCCATCCTCTCCCCACCAGGATCTCCCAGCACTCAAGAATCTAGTCAAATTTGGATCATCTAGGTTTCAGGCAGGACATTATCCCTCTTCTTCATTGACCTGAGGTCTGTGTATTAGGTATCAGAATTCCTGAACTCTGAAATTAGTGCACGTTTTAAAGCTGCCATTACTTCATACCATAGCTCTCAGCCAATCAGTGACAAATCTCAGCAGAATCAGGGACAGAGCCAGAAATAATCAGGGACATTTTTAAAACATAAGTACTATTAATCTGAGAAACTGGCACAATAAGAGAATGTTAATTAATATACATTTTCTGATGTAAAAGAAGTCTATAACTCTAATTGTCATTATTTAATGCAATATGCCAACTTTTCTCTGTAAGTCATCAGCTTTTAGGAAAGGTTGAGGGACAAAGCTAAAATCTGAGTCAAAATCAGGAATGTACCTGAAAATCGGGGACATTTGAGAGATATGCTTTGTGCCACGTGTGCTTAGTTCTTATTGTGATGATATGAGGTATTGCCAGCTATGCCAGGAGAAGTAAGGCAGTGGATGTGTAGCATATGCCAGCACAGCTAGTTGGAATTTAGTAAAGAAGTGTATGTTATTTGAATATCAAACTGATTTCTACAGATGATTGTGTTGGAAATGTATTTGTAAAGCTGCTTGTGTTAAAAATGTATCATCAGTGTGCCCTGCTGGGCAGAAAAGAAACATACATGCATTACTGTTACTGTTTAAATGTAACAGTAACAGAGGATACCATAAGAGAAGAGGTTAAGCTCATTCCACCTGACTTTGAGATATAGTAAGAAAATTAAATTACTGGGCCTAGGCCATAAAGATGCTATCTCACAGGTTTGAATGAAGCCAGAGACACAATGTATGACATAGAAGTATGATTTATTAGCTCCTGTAGGAAGAGTGGAGGTGTTTTATGGTTTTATGACTTCCAGGAGCTGCAGCAGATCTTAGCAAGGTTTTGTGTGTGTGTGTGTGTGTGTGTGTGTGTGTGTGTGTGTGTGTGTGTGTGTGTGTGTGTGTTTGTGTGTGTGTGTGCATTATTGACACCTATGTGATAAATCCTGACAGCTTATAGCAATGGGGGGGGTTGCATAGAAACAAGAAGTCAGATGACCAGATGTATGTGATGTCATTCTGTACAGAAATAATGTTTTAATATTAGAGGAGACTGAAGTCTCAGTGGCAGTCTGTTTGTTCGAACCTGACATGGAAGGTTCCCTCACCTACTTCATCTTGTCTTGCACTAGTAAGTCAACCAGGGAATATTAACTCTTTAGAATAGTCAGGAAAATGTACTGAGATTAGTTAAGTACTGTTTTTTCTATATCTGTAGGATTCTAGTCATCTGTGTTATTTTAATATTTCCTGTGGTTGAAACTGTGGTGTTTACTGTAAATAGATATTTTGTATTTTCATGTTCTTTTATTATTTGTTATTAAATATATTTAAACTTTTCATTGTGGTGGTCCTTTATAAAGTAGTTTAACCTTTGAGAGTACTTGAATCTATTGGTGACACTGTGACCACTCCTGGAAGCCTTACTGAATTGGCCAAACATTATCATTTGTATTAATATTAACTTCACTCAGTATAATTGGATACCATTTTAAGAGCCTTATAGTAAATGAGTGGTGGCAGTGAATCTCCCTTATAGTCTGTGTAAAGTTGGAAGAGCGGGTAATCTGTGCCAGCCTTTCCCAGATGTGTGTGTGTGAAAATTAAATCTCAAAGAGTGTGTGTCAGCTACTTGGAGCAGGGACACAAAGCACTAGTTTCACAAAGACAGTGATGGAGAACTTGGCTTGGACACACGGCTTAGAACTTAACTCTGTAGCTGTGCCAGCAGGGAGCCTTACTGGGGACCCAGGGAGAGACAGAAAGAGGGAAACCCAAACCCCAGGCTAAGTATGTTCCCTGTCTGCTCTTAAGGGAAATTGTGCTTGATGCAGAGAGGTCTGCATCTGGAAATACTGAGTGTATCCCTTTTTGTTCCAAGTGAATGTTTCTCTCCAGTCTCTTTGATTACTGGCCCAGAGTGGGGATGTCACACTTATTACCACTTTATAGCTGTTAATTTTTTGCAAGTGCTTTGTTGATTACTTTTGTTTAATATTCCAGGGCTTGAAGAATGACACTTTTCTTGTTCTTGCAAGGAAGTTTGCCTTAATTCTTAGCAGTTGTCTATTAATGACAATCCCTGATGATAAACAACCCACTTCCAAATAACTTTCATTTGATGTCTGTTTGGGCTGTGCAATGGTACAAGTTGCTGTAACCTTGAGCATGCAGTAAACAAACTGCAGGAATTAGAAGAATAAGATGGTGACTTCTTAAAAAGAAGTTTGAAAAACTAGAAAAACTGAAAATTCAGTGATTAAAAGTCACCCAAGGAAGTTTAGAAAATGTTCTATTTCATCATAATTTACTTGAGAAACCATTTTTAAGGCACCTACTACAGGAAAAAGTAACTTCTCATAAAGAGGAGCAAAAATTTTAGATATCACTAAACAGGAAAAAAATAAAATCATCAGCATTGACAAAGACTAATAGTAAACCTAATGAGGCTCAAGAAGCAATTAAACTGGAGTAGTGATTGCAGTATTGCTCCATCTGAAGTGGGTTATTTATCATCAGGGATTGTCATCTGCCTGTCCAACGCTAAAAAAAAACATTCTACACAACTATGTTCCCAGTTGGTCATTGTGATCCATTGATGAAAAACTCCTTTCTGTTTACAAACCTATCAAATCAGATGGGCATTGTCCTTAATCATACAAGGTTGCTAAAGCCTAGAACTCCTTACCTGTATCCATCAGGTCAATACCCTCCCTCCCATCTTTCAAAACCACTCTGAAAGACTTCCTAGCTAATATCTGGCTCTGTTCTTGCTCAAAACCAGGATAAACTATTTCCCTAAATTTGAGCAAGTACCTTTTCATTCCTTATAACTCCTTACTCTCTGTTCTTCACTTACTTCCTTACTTCTATCAAATTCTCTTCCCTGACTTTCTCTCTAAATATACCATAAGTCTGGTTTTCCCCTCACTTCAAATTGCAGTTCCATTTTGTATTACACTAACTTACCTTTAAATTCTCTACAAACTGTCTAAAACTTCTATACATATTAAATGATTGTCATACAACATGCATTGATTCTTAACCAGTGTTTTATATTATGTTTAATTTGTTATAATTATTTAAACTGTAGATGTTTTTGTTTTATTTTTGAAGGTTGTAAAATATTGTTCTTAAAATGTTTTTTAATAATTTGGAGCTTTTCTCCACAAGCCTCTGCTGAAAAAGGGCTTCTACCTATTCGGATTTTCCTGATACTCAAATGTCAATAAATAAATAAAATAATACCTATTTGCTAACCAGGTAAGGCAGTGGACAAACAGTCCCCTTTCACTGGTGACCCACGAGCAATTTCTAGTTAAATGACAACTCAAGATCACACATTAGGCAGATGAGGACTGAGGGAATCAAGCGCTATATGTTAGGAACTACAGTTCACAGCCTTAACACTCTGCACCAACTGCTTTTAGACAGTTGATGTGTTAGAAACTTTTGTCAGGTCCCTCACCCCTGACACTACTGAAGAGTAACATAACAATATTTTGATCCCCTAAAGGTCCAATCTCAATGCCGGAAGAATTCCATGCACCCTGCATTACTGCAGCACAGGTTAAAGCTGCATTGTCTAAGGCCAAGAATACAGCTCCCATGGGACCCGACAATATCCCTGGCTGTGTTCTACATGAATTATAAAGTGAACTGGCACCACATCTGTCTGCTCTGTTCACTCACAGCCTCACCTCAGGCTTTGTCCCTATTGAATGGTGCACTGCTACAGTCATCCCTCTCCATAAAGGAGGAGTGACTACAGACCCTGGAAATTATCGCCCCGTTAGCCTGACGAGTCTGATATGTTAGGCTATGGAGCACATCATTATGGACCTAATTAACAAGGATATAGGGAATCTCCAAACTCTAGATCCAATGCAATTTGGTTTTGTGAAAGGTAGATCATGCCTGCTCAACCTGGCTGACTTTTCTAAGTCAGTCACTGGAGTGCTGGATGAAGGTAAGGCAGTTCATACAGCCTAACTCGATCTGGCCAAGGCCTTTAGTACCATTCCTTACTCAGGAATTATTGATAAACTCACCAAACTAGGCATCAACCCCTATATTGTTAGGTGGGTTGCAAACTGGCACATAGATAGAACATACAGTGTCAAAGTAATGGACTCCAAGTCAGACTGCCGACCAATCACGAGTGGAGTCCCACAGGGATCGGACCTGGGTCCTCTCCTGTTTGGCATCTACTTCTCAGAAGTCCAGGCCAATATGGAGCGACTCTGGCTGACCACATTCTCAGATGACTGAAAGCTGGCAGCCATTATTAACTCCCCAAGTGATGCAGACATTCTACAGAAAGGCCTCAGTGAGATCAATGACTGGTGTTGAAACCATAAGCTTAATGACAAAAAATGCATCGTCATCCCCTTTGGGAAAAACTCAGTTCCCATTAATTACCACATCGATGGGAGCCCACTAAAACTGAAGGCATTATAAGAGATCTGGGGACACTGGTTGACAGCAACCTCTCCTTCGACCACCACATTGCCACTGTGGTCAGAAAGTCCTTCTATATGGCACATCTCATTACCAAGGGTTTTGCATCCAGGAAGAAAGAGGTCATCACTTCTCTCTACTCTTCCCTTATTAGATCAATCATCGAGTATAATGCCCTATTTGGCATGTACCTCAATAGACACCTGCAACAGCTGGAGAGGCCACAAAAGTACCTCATGAAGAGGATCCTAGGCCTTAAACACATGGCCTACATGGACAGACTCAAAAAACTCCAGCTATTCTCGGTCTCATATCGTCTACTAGCAGGCAATCTCTGTTTGATTTACAAAGCCATGTCTGACCCAGCTCTGTTAGAAATGCTACATCTAAAGAAATCCCAATCCCTCAACAGCTCATGCTCCAGAGACCTCAAACTCATTACCACAATCAACAGAACATGCTGAAGGGACAGGTTCATAACCCATTGACTGCCCATGCTCTGGAATAAACTCCGTATCTTGGATGGGAAATAGAAAGTTCAAACTGGGGATCACTCCAGTGGCTCTACTTGATAGAAGCACTGGGAACTAACGACGGGCAGCACAATGCCAGGGCACTTCTATGGGCTAGGCTTATAAAGGCCCCAGAGCCATTAGCCTAGTACACACCTATAAACCTATGAACCTATTAGTTAATAATGCTCTACAATAACAGAGGACAGTCCCTAGCAGGACTCCCAGTGAAGAAATCATACTAGACAGTTTATTTTGCTAGGAGCTGTGGTGATGTGAGGTATTGCCAGCCTTGCCAGGAGAAGCAGGGCAGTGGAAGTGTAACCTATGCCAGCATACCTAGCTGGGGTTTTGTAAAGAAGTATGTGTCATTTGTATATCAAACTGGTTTGTACAGGTGCTTGTGTTGAAAATGTATTTGTTAAGCTGCTTGTGTTAAAAATGTACCAACAGTGGGTCCTGCTGGACAGAAAAGAAATACATATGTATGTCAGACTGTATTGTAACTGTTAAGATGAATACTTTCTAACAGACTAACTGAGGATAATGGAAGAGAAGCTGTTAACATCAGCCCAGCTAACGTTGAAAAATAGTCTGAAATTAAATTACCTGGTTTAGGCCGTAAAGATTGTCTCGCAGTTCTGACTGCAGACAGAGATGAAATGTCTGTGAAAACCAGGACTAGGAATCCTACTGTATTTCCCTCAGGGGGTGAACTAATTGCTACCTTGGAAGGATGAAAGTTCTCAAAATGGTTTTATAGCTTCCAGATGCTATAACACATCTTAGCAAAGCTCTATATGTGTGTATGGTGACACATATTTGCAAGATTCTGGCTCTGCTTCTAGTAAAGGGGGTAGTGTGGGAACCAGAGTCAGATGACCAGGTGTGATGTCCTTCTATAGTCAGCACTGAACTGATATTTAGATATTAGTGAGAGATGTCACTTAGTTCTGAGCAGTCTGTTTGAGAAACCTGACAAGGAAGACCACACACCCTCATCATTTTGTCTTGCTCTAGTAAGTGAAAGGGAACAGTAATTCTTTAGATCAGTCAGAAAAACATAGTGAGATTATTTAAGCATTGTTTTTCTGTATCTGTGTGAACATTTCCATCTGTGTAATTTTTAATATTTCCTGTGACTGAAACTGTTTATTGTAAATAGATATTCACTGTTTTCATGTTCTTTTATTATTTATTATTAAATATATTTAAACGTTTCATTGTGGTTGTTTTTTGGAGGATATTTTAAGAGTACTTATATTTATTTGATGACACTATAAACACTCCTAAATGCCTTGCTGCATTGGTGAAACACTGCCATTTATATTAGTTTTAATTTTACTAAATATAATTGAATACCATGTTAAGAGCCTTAAAGTAGCTGGCTTTGGAGGATTCTGGTGGCAGTATATACCTTATAGTCTGGGCAGAGTGGACATAGCTGGTAAAGCTGTGCTAGCCTTTCCCAGGTTTGTGTGTGTGTGTGTGTGTGTGTGTGTGTGTGTGTGTGTGTGTGTGTGTGTGTGTGTGTGTGTGTGTGTGTGTGTTGAGATCAAATGTCTGTAAGAAGTATGATTTATTAGCTCCTGAAGGAAGAGTGGAGGTGTTTTATGGTTTTATGACTTCCATCAGCTGCAGCAGATCTTAACAAGGCTGTGTGCGTGTGTGTGTGTGAGTGTGTGTGTGTGTGTGTGTGTGTGTGTGTGTGTGTGTGTGTGTGTGTGTATGCGCGTGTGTGTCTGTGTGTGCGTGTGTGTGTGTGTGTGTGTGTGTGTGTGTGTGTGTGTGTGTGTGTCAGCTACTTGGGGCCGGGACACAGAGCACTGGTTTTACAGAGAGGATGGTGGAGGACTTGACTTGGAGCACTCAGCTAAGAATTCAGCTCCACAGCTGTGTTAGTGGCGAGTCTTATTTGTGGCATGGACAGAGAAAGAGAGGGAAACGCAGCCCCAGGATTGAATGTGCCCCCTGTGTGCTCTTAAGGGAAATTGTGCTTGGTGCAGAGAGCTGCATCTGAAAATATTGTGTATATCTATTTTTGTTCCAAGTGAACGTCCCTCACCAGTGTCAGTGCTGAGGATTGAGGCTCCTTGATTACTGGCCCAGAGCAGGGACATCAGATATTGGTGAGCAGTGGTGTGGATATTAATTGAACTTCAGTAGCCTGTAGGCAGTCACTGAAGGTGTGTGTACTCTCAGCATCTGCAAGGTAAACATACAGAGTTTCATTTTCACAACAGTTTTATTTATTTTTTGTTAGTTTAGTTTAGTCAAGGAAAGCAGGCAAAGATGTCAGCAGAGGATTATGGCAAGCTGACAAAGAACCAGTTGGCCGAGGTGTGCATACCCAAAGGACTGGTGGATGCTAACCTGACTAAAGAGGAAATTATTTCAGCCTTAATTCCAGCTGCAGCACAAACCAACAACCAGGAAGACAACCAGTCTGGTGATGGGGATTTGAAGCCCTCAGAAACAGGACGGTTCACCTTTTCCTCAGAGGACTTAAAAACATGTCTGGCATTAAAGAGACTTGAACTGGAGGCCAAAAGTTTGGAGTTAAAATCAGCAGATAGACTACGGCATTTGGAGGCTGAAGAAAATTTGAAACAGCACCAAAATAAGAGGGGGGTGCTTACTCTTTATCAGGGTCATGGAAGTAATAGAGAAGGGAATAACTGAACCTCAGAAAAAATAAAGGTCAATAAATTTCTTCCACAGTTTACAGAGGGTGATAATTTTGATAGTTTTATTCATATATTTGAAGAGTATGTAAACAGCATAATGATGACCAAGGGCTCTAGGTGCAGTTCCCAACCCCCCTTACTCCATGGTAAAGCTGTAACTGCTGTTTCTAAATTGTTTGATACTGATTGTTTAAACTATGATAAACCTAAACAATGTTTATTGGAATGTTTTAAGTTAACACCTGAAGCTTATAGAAAAAAAAGTTTTGTGAGCACAAATGCAGGGCAGATGAAAGTGTATGTGATTATATTGCTGAGTTAAGCACTTATTTTCATAAGTGGGTGAGTGGGTCTAAGATCACTGCTTTTGAAAGGCTGGCAGACCTTTTAGTGAGGGAACAAGCCCTTAGCACTTTTACCTGAGGACATGAGAATCTGGTTGGCAGACCAGAAGTGTAACTCTGTAGATGATCTGGGGAGAAAGGGTGATCTCTCCTTAGCAAGCATCACTGCACAAGAAGACGATATCCAGTGTTGCACATGGATATAAGGGAACCAATGATTGGCAGCCTAAACTACCTCAACAGAGTCCATCAGTAACAAGGGAAGCCACTAGTTCAAGTACACTGCCAGGATCAAGGGTTAAATGTTTTAAATGTAACCAGTGGGGCCATGTAGCATACAGATGTCCATGGAAGCAAGGTGGGGGAGCCAGCAAGTGAGTATAACAGTATACCAGCAGTAAGTTGTCTGGAGACAACAGGGGTACCAAACTATCACCAGAGTTTGTATCCTATCTTAGGTGATGGAAGACAGACCACTGCCAAGAGAGACACAGCCCCTAACATAACTATTGTGAAACCTGCAGTGGTTAAAGAGGAGCTGTACTTGCTTGGGCAGTCCACTCAAGTCAGAGCTTTAGGAGGGACCCCATTCCAAATACCTTTGGTCAGAGTTCACCGTGATTGGGAAGATGGAAAAGGAAGTAGGTGTGACAATATCCCTGCAGATGTCTTGATAGGGAATGATTTTAATAATGCAGTACCTTGTGTGCATGCAGTTACATGCAGTCAGGCTTTGAAATAGGAATGTGGAGCTGGTAGCCTGGGGGAGACCCAGACAGACCCCACACCTGAAGCCAGGGCTGATGAGGTGGCTCTTTCAAGGAGGGGGCTATCCTGTAATAGTGAGCCTGAAGTGAGCCACAGCTGCTGGTAGGTACTAATGTTTCCTTGGAGATGAGTGGTAGTACCCAGGCTGACAGTGAAGCACTGCTGTCATAGGATACCAGACTTCCTGCGGAAGGGGAGTTGGGAATGGTCACAAAGGGTGGTGCAGTGGTGCAGCGGTTAACATTGTTGCCTCACAGCAAGAGGCTTTCAGGTTCGATTCTCATCTGGTGTGCCTTCTGTGCAGATTCTGCATGTCATCCCTGCATTCGCATTGGTTTCCTCTGGGTGCTTCAGTTTCCTCCCACATTCCACAGACATGCATCTGGAGTGTTTCTTCCCGGGCCTCCACTGAAAATGGGCTCTGTCCCAGTCAGACATTCTCGGTAAACTAATGCTAAAATAAATAAGGGAGACTTGTGATAGGCTCAGCTGTCAGTACCTACACTAAGAGGTTTGAGGGAGGTAGCTAGGGAGGTACCTGATTCTCAAGGAAAAGCATAGTCTGTATACTGGAACAAAGGTTTACTGTATAGAGAGTGGACCCCTAAAGGAAGGCTAGAGGTTAAAGTAATACAGCAGTTGGTATTGCCCAGAGCCTACCATCTGGCATTTCTAGCCATAGCCAATGACATTCCTTTTGCAGGTCATATGGGCATAAAGTATACCAAGTGATGTATTATGCAGAGCGTTTATTGGCCTTGGATTGCAAGGGATGTAACAGGGTACTGCAGTACCTGTGAGTAGTGCCAAAAGGTAGGCAAGGCAGGGGACAAGATCAAAGTTCTGTTGATACCTTTACCTGTGATCGAAGAGCCTTTTCAGAGGGTAGCTATGGATACTGTGGGGCCTCTGAGTACCTTAAGTTCTGCAGGGAAGGAGTATATCCTAGTGGTAGTAGATTATGCTGTTAGATACCCTGAGGTGGTGGCTCTGTCCTCTTTCGAGGCAGAGAAGGTGGAAAAGGTTTTGTTAAAGATTTTCAGCAGGGGTAAATTTCCTGGGAGAAATACTGACTGACAGATGTGCCAATTTCATGTCAGACCTACTGGCTTGTTTGTGGGACCACTGTGGGTTGAAGCACCTAAAATATACCCCTACCACCCCAGACTAATGGTCTTTTGGAGATGTTAAACCCTACACTAAAGCCCATGCTATGGGCATCTGCAGACCAGTTTAAGAGAGAGTGGGACAAATAGTTGCCACATCTGCTGTTTGCATACAGAGAGGTACCCAGGAGTCCACAGGTTTTTCACTCTTTGAATTGCTGTATGGGCATAGGGTAAGGGGGGCCTTTAGATTTCATTTGTGATGAGTGGGACGGTAAATGTGAATCCCACAAGTAGTCTATTGTGGCATATGTCCTAAACTTCAAGGCAAGCATTAGGGAGCTCATGGGCTTGACCCAGGAGAACCTGACAGGAGCCCAACAGCAGAAAAAGGTCTGGCATGACAGGAATGCTGAAGTCCAAGAGTATGCTGTGGGGCAGAAGGTTATGGTGCTCATTCCTTTCAGACACAATAAGCTGCAGGCAGCTTGGGAGGGACCCTTCAAAGTGGTAAGTAAGGTCAGTGATGTTAAGTACATGTTAGAACTGCTAGACAGGAGGCAGGGGCACAAATTGTACCATGTTAACATGATAAAGCCTTACCATGATAGGGAGGCCCTGATGATGAGTGTTTGCAGTGGATGGCAGGAGGATTTTGAGGGGGATCTACGGCTACATCAAGCCAGCCAGCAAAATGCCGAGTTACTAAGGTGGAGCCTAGGGTTGCAAGCATATGACATGACAGTGCAGCATTGTAGTGGGGTCAGCAATGCCAGTGCAGATGGGTTCTCAAGACAGGGCATGGATTAATGAATTCCCAGACAAGCTCGTTCCTGTCAAGCAATGTTTCTCCAGAGTTACTTGAGAAACTAGCTTCAGTCTTGCAATTCCTGTTTGTATTACATTAACTTACCATTAATTTCTCTACAAGCAGTCTAACATTTCTATAAATATTAAATGATTGTCATACATGTATCGATTCTTAACCAATGTTTTTATGTTATGTATAATTTGCTGTAATTATTTAAACTGCAAATGTTTTTGTTTTATTTCTGAAGACTGTAAAATTATTGTTCTTAAAATGTTTTGTGGACAGCGCAGTGGTGTAGCAGTTAGCATTGTTGCCTCACAGCAAGAGGCTCTCTGGTTTGATTCTTGACTGGAGTTCCTTCTGTGTGGAGTCTGTATGTCCTCCCTGCATTTGTGTGGGTTTCCTCCGGGTGCCATCTTCATTATTTTCATTTGATGACAGTCAGACTTTCAAGTACTACTGCAGTTTCTTATCCATTGTAGGTTTGCATCATAATCCTGTACATAAGCAGTCTTGTGTTTATTCCATTAATTTACTGATGCTTCTCATGCACTGTATGCATTTAACACTGTAAATAGAACAAAAAATGCTAACTAGAAGTCTTGTATTTTCTGCTTTAATTTCTCGTGTGTGTGTGTGTGTGTGTGTGTGTGTGTGTGTGTGTGTGTGTGTGTGTGTGCATTAGCATACGGTATATAGTTGGCCTCAATGTGCTATGTCAGCCATGCAACTTCCTGCAGGTTAACCCATGTATATTGTCAGTGTCTTCTACCTTTCTCATTTTTCCTGGGCTATTGCTGAAAAGGGTTATTTTATTAGCTCGCACACACTTTTATCAAATGGTAATTATGTAGGTGAGTGGTGTTAATTAGCTAAATGGAGGACAGAGCTAAGGTAGCTAAGGTTAATACTTGTAGTTAAATACTAAGGAACTTGCTTACCGTCGATGCTGAATCCAAATCAGTCAAATCAATTTAAACTTGAACTGGTAAGGTAGGTTACAAATCAGCAAATAAATTACTTGGGCAGAACACTTCCTTCAAAAGAAAGTGCCACAGAGAGGTGCTCCAAGAGAAGCCATTCTCTGACTACATGAAAAGAGACATGGAAGAGCTCTAGGATCATGTGGCCCAGGCAGGTATGACCCTAGCCCTGAGTAACATCCTGTCTTCGCCCAGAACGATACCACAATATAAGGACAAAATGATTGACTTCAACAATTGGCTAAGCTTCTGGTGTCATTCAAAAGGGCTCCAGTATCTGTCTGCCTGGGATGACATGATCGACAGACAACGATGCTTTGCCAGAGATGGTCTGCACCTGTCGCCCCTGGATTCAGGTTACTGGCTAAGGCTCTTTCCACCCCTATAGTGCCTTTTTTAGGCAAAATTCAAAGGACAAAACCACCGCTGTAACAGGTACAAGCTTGCAAAATCTGAAGGTAATGCAAATCAATGCTAGAGGTCTAAACCTCAAAATGCACTCTCCCTCGAGGCACTCCTAAAAATGGAGAACATTGATATCTGTGAAGTAAGGGAGACCTGGTTCAAGGCTCCAGAGAGAACCCCTGCAATACCAGGCTACAACTCTTACCACACTTTTCGGCCACCAAACCAGGATCGAAACACTAAAGGTGGAGGAGTGTCCATATTCACCAAGGATATTCACACCACCAGTTAGTTGCCCAACACAATGTGTCTGAAATTCTCCAGGTGCAACTAACAGTAGGTAATACTGCAGTCAAAATTGTAGCTTGCTACAGATCCCCCCACCATGCCCCAAGATTGTCACTATACCTTTCTAAACATACTGGAAAATATTAATATACAACCAAACACCCTAATACTGGGTGATTTCAACTACCCTTCCATTAACTGGGAAAACTGCTCATGTACCAACACCTTTGCCCAACAGTTCTTGGAATTCATAAATTCCAATGCCCTGGATCAACTAATCCATAATCCCACCAGGGGCTCCAATATCTTAGACCTGGTCATTACCAACATGGGAAATCGATGCTCCACACCTATAGTCACCCCCTTGTTGATCAGGTCAGACCATAAGCTAATCATCCTTAACATCCACATCCCACCCCCAGTAAACCTCCATAAAAAACTTCTCCAAAGCCAACTTCATGCTACTCAAATCAGAAATTACAAACTTCATGACACCCTTGCAGACGGGAACTAAAAGTTTGACTGCTGAGTCCTACACTAAGGCACTGTGCGAGCACATCCACTCATGCATGAATAGTGCCATCCCAAATAGAACCAAGATGCTCTCCTCCAAAAAAGGAAGCCAATCTGGTGGTCCCCTGCCATAAACAAACTTTACAACAAAAGGAAGAAACTGTTGCAGAAAAGAGGAAAACCCCAGGATGTACAAAACTCCTTACTAGCCTCAGTAAGAAGCTGAGATCCCTCATAAAATCCTCCAAAGCTAGTTACAAAAATAAAATTGCCAAAGATTCCAAAGACAACCACAAGGCATTCTATAACTATGTCAAGAATCTAAATGTCAATGTTCAGATCTGCTCTGAGCTACAACAGAATGGCATTAAATATACTGATCCCAAGGATATTGCCAATATACTGGCAGATCGATTCAGTGCCAACTTCACCCCCCTCTCACCCCCTAAATGGCCCATCTCAGTACTGGAAGATTGCCAAATTCCGGTAATAATGGCCACACAGGTAAAAAACGCCCTCTCCAAAGCTAAGAATACAGCATCCATGGGACCAGATGACATCCTGGGCTGTGTACTACATGAACTACAAAATTAACTGGCACCTCACCTAAGTGTCATGTTTAATCATACCCTCACCTCAGGCTTTGTGCCCACTGAGTGGCGCACAGCTACTGTTATCCCACTACACAAAGGGGGATCCACCTTGGATCCTGGGAACTACCATCCCATCAGTCTGATGAGCCTGATCTGCAAGGCCATGGAACGTATTATCATGGAACTTATAAACAAAGGCATTGGCAACCTTAAAACACTGGACACCACCCAGGGGCCGATCTTGTCTCCTGAACCTGATTGACTTCTTTGAATCAGTCTCCAGAGCCGTGGACGAGGGTAAGGCAGTCCACACAGCCTATTCGGACCTCACCAAGGCCTTTGACACCATTCCCCACTTTGGAATCATAGATAAACTTACTAAGCTGGGCATTAATCCCTACATCACTCAATGGGTTGCCAACTGGCTTATTGACAGAAGCCACACTGTAAAAGTAGCTGACTCCAAATCCAGCTCCAGACAAGTGACAAGTGGAGTACCTCAGGGTTCAGTCCTGGGACCTCTCTTGTTTGGCATCTACTTCTCTGAAGTACAGGCCAACACTAAGGGATTCTGGCTAACAAAGTTCGCAGATGACTGCAAACTGGGAGCCATTATTGAATCCCCAAATGATGGGGATACTCTACAAAAGGTCCTTACAGAAACAGATGCTTAGTGCCAGAACAATGGGCTCAAGCTCAGTACCAAGAAATGTATATTTATCCCCTTTGGGAAAAAACATGTACCCGTGAATTACCACATAGGTGGCAGTACACTAAACACCAAAAGTGTGATAAGAGACTTAGGGACATAGGTGGACAGTGGTCTCACCTTCAATAACCACATCGCCACAACAGTCAGGAAATCCTTCTATGTGGTGGACCTCATCACTAAGGGCTTTTCATCCAGAAAAAAGGAGGTCATTGTTCCACTGTACTTATCCCTCATTAGACCCATTATAGAATACAACACCCCATTTGGTATGTACCTCTCAAGACATCTGCAACAACTGGAAAGGCTGCAGAAATACCTCACTAAAAGAATCACAGGCCTAAAGCAGATGCCCTGTGCTGATCACCTTAAAAAATTCCAGCTATACTCTGTTGCATATCGTCTACTCCGAGGCGATCTATGCTTAACATACAAGGCCATGTCAAACCCAGAGCTGTTGGACATGCTTCACTTAAAGAAATCCCAATCCCTCAGAGGCACATGCTCCAGGGATCTAAACCTTGTCATCACAATAAACAAAACATGCTGGAGGGATAGGTTCCTGACCCAGAGACTCCCCAGACTCTGGAATAGACTATCTATCTATGTCAAACAGAGCTCCTCATTAGCACTCTTCAAGAAAAATCTTGATGATTTGATGGGAGATAGGAAATTCACCCCGGGGATCACTTCTGCTCAACAGGGGTACAGGAAAATAAATTTCTTGGGTGGTGAAAGCCAGGTTACATTTTTGGCTAGGCTTATATAGGCCCTAGGGCCAATAGCCTAGTACCCTCCTATGAACCTATGAACCAAAGATGAAGTGATAGACACAGTGAATTCAAAGTAAGGCACAAAGACCAGTTGGGATCTTACTGAGGAGCCTACAAAGGACTGCTGGGTACTGGAACTTATGTAAGATACAAATATTTAACAAGTCCCTCTTCCAATATTCAACAAGTCCTTGATAGTAAAGTGATTCCATTGATCTGGAGGAATAACAACTCCATGAAGTTCCAGACAAGTGGTCACGACTGCACTGGTAATGAAAGTGAGTGAAACTGAATTCAATTCAAGGTTAATGAGGTTTCTGAGGTGGCACAGATTTCAGCATACAATTAGAGTAGCTACATCATGTCAGACTAACCTGATCTAGTTTTTATACCTGTCAGCTGTTCAGAATTTGCCTCATACTTTTGGTCTTTTTCTCATAAAATGTATGGTTTTCTGGAAAATCATTGAGGAGTGGCATCACTAATTACATACATTTGAATTTTAGACTTCATATCCTTCAGAAAATGCACGCAAAACTTGTTTTATCAACTGTGTAAGTTTATAAGAGCAATATTTAAAATCTGACCCTGATTTTAGGCTTTGGGCTCCCGATTATGTTTTGTTTTTGCTTTGTCCTGAATTTCTGTGCTAATAGGTTGAGAGGCATGTCAGCTTTATAACTGGATCATCTGGGAAAATAACCAGCAGTAATCCTGTCAGTGAATTTGTCTAAATGAATTTTAACAGTGCCTTTGAATCAGTGCTGTACCGTACACTCCTAGCAAAACTTAGGATCAAGTATCGGTCGGGTTGGGTGAACTGTGTATATTGTTAGAGCATTGGTTAGGTAACAGGGAACAAAAAGTGACAGAGGAGGAATAACCACTCCATGAAGGCAGACACGTTTCCAGCAGTGCTACAGTTGACATCTCCTTTATTTAATGGGTTAACCTTTGACTTTACATGAGGGATAAAAAAAAAAGTACTTTATTTTTATTTAACATTTGTTGACCGGGAATGTCCAACTAGGTTCCACAGAGCCTGTTTTCAGCGGAGGCCCGGGGAGAAATGCTCCAGATGCATGTCTTTGGAATGTGGGAGGAAACTGGAGTACCCGGAGGAAACCCACGCAAACACAGGGAGAACATGCAAACTCCACACAGAAGGCACCCCAGCCGAGAATCGAACCGGAGAATCTCTTGCTGTGAGGCGACAACGTTAACCGCTGCACCACTGTGCCGCCTACTGTACTATTGTCTTTATGCATGGATAAATTACTAGTGGTAACAATTAGCTGCAGGCGATTGTCAGAAGAGGCTCTAAGATCAGCAGAGACTAGGCTGAAGACCCTGACGTTGACTATAGAGAAAGCACAGAAGTTCAAGAAAATATCCCAGTATCTATTGCCTTAAGAAAAAGATGAAATAGGTGGAATCAAAGAATAATGGCAACATTTCAAAGCAGCATGTATGAATATGATAGAGCAGATATGTGGTCGAGCAAGGTATTTAAAAAGGTATATAAGGAAAGGTGGTTGGTGGAATGGTTGGCTAACAAAAGAAGCAAGAGAAATATCACAGTGACAAAATAAGGTATCAGAGGAACTACTACCTTCTGGAAAGTAATGCTATCGCAAACAATACTTCCAAGGTATGAGCTCAGAGTTGTAATTTATTACCCTACCTGTTATACTAACTTTTTGTAAGACGGTAGTGATTTACTGAGAGTAGCAGTGCAGAATGAATGTCTGTGTTCTACTTTTAACCAAGCCACTGATCTTTTAGCAAGAGCTATACAATTATTTTCTTGTGCTGTTGCTTTAGATTAAAAGTGGTCTAGGTGCTTTCATTGACTAACAGTAGAGCTATTTAATTTGAAGGCTGCTGGTGTGATCTTCCCTACTGCCCACATGACCCTTTTCCTCTGCTGTGCTTTCTTGGGGCTTTTCTCCTAGGCAGCTGCTGTTAAGTGATACAGTTTGGTTTGCTTTTTTATATAATGTTTTTGGGGCATTTATAATGCCTGTTCTAGCTAATGCTACACAGCTCACTGAGGTCCTTTTTTCTCTTTATTGCCTGTTACAGCCACAGTAATATCTTTATAGCTGATTTCCCACATTGACAGTCTGTCCAACCTCTGTTTTCATTCAAAGGAAAAGAACATTATTTGTTATTCTAAGTTACTCTGTATTACCTATACATTATAATGACATGAGCAAGACCCCTAAGCTATGTAAAGTTTCTACATAAACTTAACGTCTGTGCTTATTGTCATGTATCCTTTTCATCTCCAGCTCTCATAAATTACTTGTAGGTAGTCCAAAATGCATGTCACTATACCACATCCAAAAATAATTCCCATCTCCCAACAACATTGGTGGGATCATTAGAGATAATTTCCTGTTCTCTTAAAAAGATGATATTTTATCTGAACTTACCAAATTTCTTTTCAAACATTCCTCATTGAAAACTGTAAGTCAGTGAAACATCATATAATATTTTTCATCATTACAGTTATGTCTAGCTAAAAACAAATAAATTGAAGATTACCTTAGAAACCCAGACTGAATATTGAACCTTCTTACACTACCTCAGTCATGAGATCCTATAACAAGGTGCCACAATCCTAAGCCATTAGTGCACATTTGCATCTTATCGTTTACTACAAATTCAGTTCACCCAAGTTTTAAACATGCTCTCACTACTCTTAATCCAAAAGTACAGGCCTCCACTCTGCAGCAGTTCATGGACTTATCAGAAACGTTTGTCTATTGGAGAAAATAGCAGGGAAACTTATTTATAACCAGCTTCTGGACTACATTCAAAAATATGATAATCTATCACGGACAATATAGCCAAATGAAGTACACAGACACTAACAGCTCTGCTTACAACTCAGACATACCATAACATGGAAAAAGCCTATCCACAACTTATTAATCAACAGACTGACTAATTAAAGATTCTCCCTTTAACAAGAAAAAAGTCATAACACAAAAAGTTGTACTTGAGCTACAATGTGCTGCTCTGGAAGGATAGAGATGTCATGACAAAAAATGCAAAATACTTTTAAGCAAATACTGCATATTTTGCTAACATTCAAGACAAAAAAAAGCAATTGTCCTACTGCAGATACTAATGAGCAGTAGTTTAAATGTTAAGTTATTTGAAGCTGGAGCAAGAGTGGTGAGTTAACAGCTCCTGGGTTATAGTGATGGCTTTAACACCTCAAGAAGTGTGTAGGAGACTGTCTGCCAGCATGAGCTACAACTGGGTAGCCACAGAAAAATACTACAGTTGTGTAAGTTAACTTACCTTTAACAGTTGATGCTTGAATAGATCACTGTTGTAGTAGCCATAACCACAAAGAATGTATCCTGCCAAGGATTGGACGTTCAGCCAGTTTACAAAGTTTAGGGATCCTTTCTTGCTCCCGTACTTCCATCATTAGTACAAGAGTACATGCAGGTATAAGATGGACTTATGGGTGTGGAAAAAATCAGAGCTTTCTCGACTAACGGGGAGACTGAATCCTGAAACTCTGTAACAATTAGGGCAAAATCAGGAGAACTTGTAAGGTTATGTCAGGAGGTCAAATATAAAGTAGTGTATCTCACCTCAGCCAAGGAAAGAGCAGAAACAATGGGGGAAGATGGATAGGAGGGTGTTAATACTGAAACAGTGTGCTAGCCATAACTCTATAAGATGATTGACATAGTTTATGAAGAAAAGGGAGGATGAAGAAGGATCAGAGTCTAGAAGAGCTTGAAGAATGGCTTTTGCAAATCCAACTCTTGCTCTGGAAATTGAATCAAGCTTGTAGTGCCCAATACAAAGTTGTTTAAAGATCAAGTAGCAGTTTCTAGGACAAACCTAGAAACCACCCCTTTCCAAAAAGCCTTAGAAGTAGTCATAGTCTTATTGCATGAAGCACTGACTTTCTGAGGGGAACTTTTACCATGCTGAGTGTAACAAAACTTAATTGCCTGAGACAGCTATCTAGAGATGGTTTGTTTAGAAACTACCTGTTTCTACCTTTTGCCATCAAAGGAGACAAAATATTGTTTTAGTTTGTAAAATCTTTTAATGTCTTGTTCTTAAGATGCTCATATAGAGTTGAAAGACAAAGACCTAAAGTATACAAAATCCCTTTCTCTTCTGTTTAGGGGTTTCAAACTAGAACACAGGGAGGTGAATAATCTGATTCAAAGTAAACTCAGAAACAACATTTGGCACAAAAAAATTACGATTGGTTCTAGTGAAAAATCAGAAAACTTGCATAGACATTAGGGTCTTGTATTCATATTCCCATTTAGCTGAAGTCAGTGCAGTAAGCAAAATGGTCTTCCAGGTAAAAAAAAAAAAATATAGAAACACTGGCTACAGGGTCAGAAGGGTAGAATGTTAACTTCTCCAAAACCTAGATAAGATCCCAAGGAGGAGCCACTTTTCTTCTAGCTGACATAATATGCAAACCCATTTCAAAACATTGTTTAAGTTGGTATAAAGAAGGAAGAGGGATCTAAATGCAGACAAACAGAAATAGCCAAACGGTGTATCTTTATAGAAGTGTATGCAAGGCTTGAGTTGTGCAACTCACACAAGTACTGAAAAAATAGAGGAGATTCACTTTGAATGGATCTTCCTTTCTTTTATGGCATCAAGAAAAGAATCTTTTTTCATCTGGCCATGAACTTTTAGTTGAAGGTTTTCTAGCCTCTTTTTAATTCCTCCAAATCTTTTGGCTTTCTAATACCATGACGGGAATGGACCCCATTCCTAAGTCAAAGTACGATTAAAGTTCATGAAATTAGTATTGTTTCAATCTTTGTTGTCAGCCAGAAGTATATATTGGTAACATATCTACATATGATTGTAGATTCTTTTTTAATAAGACCTGTTGCTCCTACTACTATTGGGACTATCTGGGTATCTTTCTTCCACATTGTTCTCGTTTCTGCCTGCAAATCCTGATATTTTATGACTTTGTGTCTCTCTGTACTCAAGACACTGTAGTCAGTGGGTCTGGCGATTTCAATGATCAATGCTACTTTTGTCTTCTTTTCTTGGACCGCTTTATCCAGTTTTCTAGCATCTTTCTTTTGAACTGTTGTTAATGGATGATCCCATGTGATGTAGACTTCATAATTTTCTATGATGCTTTGTGGCTCATGTTTCCAGTGTTTTTGAGCCACTTCAATACCATAATGTTTGCACAATCCCCAGTGCAACAGTCTTGCCACATTATTATGCCTTTCAGTATACATTCCTTCTGCAATTACTATGTTGCAACAAGCAACAAGGTGTGCAACTGTTTCCAATTCTGTTTTACAAAACCTACATTTGTTTCTCCCACATGTTCAATGGATTTGTAAACCAAGGTGTACATAGCCCACTATCTTGTGCTGCCAATATTAACCTTTCATCCCTTGGTTTGAATTGACCTCTCCTTAACAATTCCTGCATTCATTTCTGATCGACATGAGGTTCTTACAGAAGTTTTCTATACTTGCAACTATATTTCTGCATTTTCCACATTTCTTGACTTTGTCTGGTCCTTCAACTTATATTCTTTCTTTTTTTGGCACATTCAGTTGCTGCCTGATTTTTATCTACTTGTGGTATGATTTCTATTCCTGCTTGATGCCGATATGCTTCTGCTAGCCTAAGCAGGGAAGTCATCTTAGGCTTATTCTCCTCATGTTTCAAAACTTTCACTACATTTGGGTCTTGTGAGTTCAGCAGATATATGTGGAGTCCCACAATTGCAGATCTTTGCATGTAATCAATTTCAAGGAGGTCCATCCCTCCTTCAGAATGAGGAATATAAAATCTTGGTACGGCATTTATATTACGCTGTCAAAAACTCAAACTGTCGATAGCATAATCGACACGAAAATGTGGAAAGCCCCGAACATCAAACACACACACAACCCCCCCCCACCCAAACACAACACAAATTGCTCTATGCAGGGGGCAAGCCCCCCTGCACCCCCTAAACCCCCACTACTTAAATATACCATCTCCAAGATTGCACTACATTGCAGTAAACAGAAATCTCCCCTTACGGATATTTCCATTTACATGCGCGATGACTTTCGCTTTCGACATTTTGGTGCCGACAATATCAGCTTTGATATTTTCGGCCTTCGACAGGGTGAAGTTGACCCCTTGGTACACACTGATTTTTATAGATCATTTGGTGAATATGAAACATCCTTCTTGTTTTCCTGTCTAAATTATACAACACATTTTGGGTCAGTCAGTCACTCCAAAACTGTAAGTTAGGACAGGAAGAACAAATTGGTTTATAGCTTGGATTTTGTTCCTAGATGTCAACGCTGTTTTCAGCATTAATTTAAGTCTTCGAAAGTATTCCTTATTAAGTTTTATTTGCATTTGTTTATGTTTTATAGTTGATCCTTCATCAGTTCCCAAATATTTATACACTCCTTCTTGCTCAGGTTCTTTTATATCACATTCTTGTCCCAAACTGATGTTTTCTTGGTGCTGCAATTTCTATCATCTGAAAAAGATTTTACAACTTGCAGTTGTGCTTTCAGTTCCGCATCTGATGAGCTATACAGTTTTAAATCATCGACAAAGAGGAGATGAAAAGTCTTTACACTTTGTTGTTTTCTAGGAGCCAAATTATAGCCTGGTAAGTAGACAGCTTAATGGGTTTAGAACAAGCCATAATAGCAGGATTGACAAAGAGTCACCCTGGAATATCCCCCTTTGAATTTTTATCCCTGGAAAAATAATTTATCCTTTGTCATGGCTTAATTGTAAAGTGGTCTGCCATTGTCAATGCCATGGTCAAAGGCTCTTGCCACCCCCATAGTGCCTTTTTTAGGCAAGGCTCAAATTCTAAACCTACCACCCTAGAACACAACAAAGAAAAAAAACTAAGGGTAATGCTGCTCAATGCCAGAAGTCTTAACCTCAAGATGCACGCACTCGAGGCCCTTCTCAGTATGGAGAACATCGATGTCTTTGCTGTGACAGAAACCTGGTTCAAGGCTCCTGAGAGCACCCCAGCACTATCAGGTTTTACCTCATATCATGCGTTCCGGCCCCAAAATCCGGACAATACCAAGAAAGGAGGGGGGGTATCCATATTCATCAAGGACACCCACACCTCAAGATTGGTGGCAACGCACGATGCATCGGAAACCATCCAGGTGCAATTAACCATAGGCAAGATTGCTCTGCAATTTGTAGCATGTTACAGGCCACCCTCGCAAACTCAGGAACCTCACATGGCCTTCCTGAAAACACTGGAGGGGATAAATGTATCTCCGAACACCATCATACTAGGTGACTTCAACTACCCTAATATAGACTGGGAACACTACTCAAGCCCAAACACTCTAGCCCAAAAGTTCCTGGAATTCATAAACTCAAATGCCATGGAGCAACTAGTCACCATACCCACAAGAGAAGAAAACATACTTGATCTCATCATCACGAACATGGGAGCACAATGTTCAACACCGGAAGTATACCCCTCACTGGTGAGATCAGATCACAGACTAATCTCGCTGGAGGTCCTCATCCCGCCCCCACCCGAAATGAAAAAGACCACAGTAAAGAACTTCTCGAAAGCTGACTTCACACTTCTAAAGACTAGTGTGGTCTCCTTTAAGGCCCCTGAGCCGGCGGTAAACATTACTCAAACCGCTGAATCACTCACAAATGCCTTCTACCAGCACCTGCAGGGCTGCATGGATCAGGCAATCCTAAGCAAAACAAAGACTCTTTGTACCAAAGGCAAGCGTCCAGTCTGGTGGACCCCAGCCATAAACAAACTCTACAACAAAAGGAGAAAGCTACTACAAGATAGAGCAAAATCCTTAAAAGGTAAGACACCGCTGATCACTATAAGTAAAAGCTAAGAGCTCTCATAAAATCATCCAAAGCTAATTTTGAGAAAAAATAGCTAAGGACTCTAAAGACAACCATAAGGCATTCTTTAGCTATGTCAGAAACCTAGGAGGAAACTCCCAGATATGCTCAGAATTAGTTCAAAATGATGTGAAGATTACTGATCCCACAGACATTGCCAACATACTGGCTGACAGGTTCAGTGCAAACTTCTCGCCTCCCCTAAAGGAGAGATATCTATACCAAATGATTGTAGCCCCAAACATCTCTAACGCCCAGGTGAGAACTGCTCTCTCCAAGGCAAAGAACACAGCATCCATGGGACCTGATGGTGTCCCGGCTGTGTGCTCCATGAACTCAACGAGGAATTAAACCCACAGTTAGGACAGCTGTTTAATCTTAGTCTCACCTCCGGATACGCCCAGGAGTGGCGCACAGCGACTGTGGTCCCACTCCACAAAGGCGGTGCCTCCACCGACCCTGGAAATTACCGTCCCATTAGCTTGACAAGCCTTATCTGCAAAGCCATGGAGAGGATCATAATGGATCTCATAAATAAAGACATAGGGAATTTGCAGACTTTGGATCCAACCCAGTTTGGCTTTGTCAAAGGCAGATCATGCCTTTTAAACTTGGTTGACTTTTTCGAAACAGTCACCAAGGCCATTGACGAGGGAAAGGCAGTCCATACAGCCTACCTAGACCTGGCGAAGGCTTTCGATACAATACCCCACTCGGGTATCATTGAAAAACTCATCAACTTAAATGTAAACCCATACATTACAAGATGGGTTGCAAACTGGCTGAGTGACAGAACCCACAGGGTCAGAGTTGCTGGCGCCATGTCAAACTCAAAGCCTGTCACAAGTGGTGTCCCACAGGGCTCAGTCCTGGGCCCACTCTTGTTTGGCATCTACTTTTCTGAAGTACAAGCAAACACAGGAGGGTTATGGCTGACAAAGTTTGCAGATGACTGCAAACTGGGCGCTGTAGTCGAAAACACATCCGACACAGATATCCTTCAGAAGGGTCTCACAGAAATGGATAACTGGTGCCAGAGCCATGGCCTAAAGTTAAATGCCAAGAAATGCATAGTCATACCCTTCGGGAAAAACAAGGTTACCCCTAGCTACCATATAGGTGGCAATCCCCTGATCACAGAAGAAGTTATCAGGGACCTGGGAACCCAGGTTGACAGTAGCCTTTCATTCGACACTCATATTGCTAAAGTAGTTAGGAAGACCTTCTACATTGCCCACCTTATCATGAAGGGATTCACATCTAGATTAAGGGAGGTCATAGTCTCCCTATACTCATCACTCATCAGACCAATGATTGAGTACAATGCCCCATTCAGAATGTATCTGACCCGACACTTGCAGCAGCTGGAGAGGCCACAAAAGTTCCTCACCAAAAGGATAAAGGGTCTCAAAAATCTGTCTTATGCTGCCCGACTGAAAGAACTCCAGTTATATTCAGTTGCTTACCGCTTGCTCAGAGGTGACCTGTGCCTGACATACAAGGCCATGTCAAACCCAGATTTGATGAACATGCTTCATCTCAAAAAATCTAGATCCCTCAGAGCCACAAGGGCGGGAGACTTAAACCTCGACACGGTTATTAATAGGACGTGCTGGAGGGATCGATTCATCACCCAAAGACTCCCTATGCTGTGGAACAAAATCCCGGTTTATGTGAGGCAGAGCACCTCGCTGGCCTTGTTCAAGAGGAATCTCGACCAATGGATGGGAGATCGCAGATACACCCCAGGGGTTACCTCAGTGTCACTGCTCGACAGAGGCACAGCAAAATAATGGGCATAGTTTCTCCAAACTAAAGGGGTGGCGTAAGCCACAAAACTATGGGCTAGGCTTATAAATGCCCTCGGGCAGATAGCCTAGTATGAACCTATGAACCTATGTTTCATGGTCACTGTAATGTATTTGGTCAGTGTAGGGTGCATCTTATACATTTTTAAGCACTCTTTTATCCATGAACGTGGGATACTATCAAATGCTTTTTTGTAGTCAGTGCATGCCATACTTAGATTCTTCCGCTTTTTATAGTTCTCCATTATGACTTTATTTAACAACAAATGATCCTTTGTTCCATATGATTTTCTTTTATTGCATTTTTGTTCTATTGCCATAATTGAGTTTTCTTCTAAATGACTATAAACTCTATCGGCATCAATTCCAGTGTATAGTTTATACATTGTCAGAGGGCAAGTTATTTGTCTATACTTTTTAGGGTAGCTTTCAGGTTCACTCTTAAGTAGGAACATTGTTTTTTCTGTTGTTAGCCAGGTTGGTGTCTGTTCGGGGTACACATATAAATAGTTCTTACTCATGGCTAAATCTTCATGCAAATATGTTAATACTTTTAACCAGAAGTTAGGTACTGCATCTGGGCCTGGGGCTTTCCAATTAGAGGCTTTTCTTAACTTTGTTTCAGTCTCTCTGGCTGCTACTTCATCCCATTTTATATCCTGTACCTTTAAACTTCTTATTCTTTCTTTTACTTCTTCTAACCATTTAGCATCTTTGTTATGTTCTAGCCTCCTTTAATAGTCGCAGCATGTGCTCTGAGAAAAGGAACCTAAAAAGGATCAAAACCTATCATACTGTCATTGAATTTTGGGGTGGATTAAGGATTCCTTGTCCTATGTGGGTAAATCCATTTGGGTCTATGTCTATCCATCAAATGAACTTTCCATCAAATGGCTAATCATCAAATATTATCCATCAAAACTTTTTATCGAACACTCACATTATCATAAAGAAAATCATCTGATAAGCCTTGCTGGCTAACATACACACAATGGAAGGTAATACTCACTTACTGGTATGCTAGGGATAAGGAAATCTGACCATTCCTCTACTGTAGTGTGATCTAGAAATCTGCGATTTCCCTACTGTTGTGTGATCTCGGACTTGGTATATATAGTTAGTGGGGGTGGGGGGCACAGCCCCCCACATGAGGGGGTCTGATGTTAACCAAATTCTCCTCATGGGGGGCACCCCCCACTAATTATATATACTAACTCCAGGATCACACTACAGTAGAGAAGGGGCAGATTTCCTTATCCCTAGCATACCGGTAAGTGTGTATTACCTTCCATTGTGTTTATATTGGCCAACTCTGCATATTCAGTGATTTTCTTTATGATGATGTGAGTATTTGATAAAAACAAGTTTCGATGGATAGTGTTTGATGATTAATAATTCAATGGAAAGTTCATTTGATAGATAAACACAGACCCGATCCACTCTAAGAGGAAACTTTTGGTAATTATCCTTGGCTAGATGCATGAGAAGGGAAAATACATGCTGTCTGGACAAAAAGGGAGTTACCAGAAGTGTCTCCGGCAAGTCCTCCTTTGAAAATGACAGGAAAGGTGAGAGGTAGGGAGGAACATTCTTGACCATGGGAAAAAGAGTGCATCTCTTTTCTAGGCCTTTTTTGCAAGGTATCCTGGAATAGAACTGAATCAGTTGTCTGGGAGTGGAGGCAGAGCTTCTTGAGAAAGTCCTTACAGGTGGGTAATATTCTGGAAGAACATGTGAGAGTCTATCCTAGATCTGCACAAGGGGTCTGCTGCAGTATTCTGCTTTGACAATGTATGTAGCCTGAAGAGTAAGGCTGTTTTGAATTGCTAGTTCCAGGCAATCTATTTATATATCACATTACAGTGATGTTGTCTGTTCTCACTAATAGGTGTCTAGGGGTTCACAGCTAATTTAGGGCTCTGATAGCTTTTATTAGAGCCATCATCTTCTGGAAATTTATGTGCTTTTTCCTAAGTGATGCCTTGAGAAATGGTGCCACTTGCAAAATCTGAAGCATCTGTTATGACCGACTGAGCAATAAGAGGGGGAACAATGGGGGCCTGGGTTAAGGCATACCTGATTCTTCCATTATTGGAGTTCCTTCTTGATGGAATTGAGCACTGGAATTTGAAAGTGTAAGGGATAAAGATACTAGAGCCAGTCTGATTTCAGGTATCTTTGGCTATTTCTCATATATAGTCTGGCAAATTGTACCATTAGGAAAGAGGAAGCAGTGTAACCCAGAATTTTGACAAACTTCCTTGTAGTGGTAATGCTTTGGGTGACCATTAGGAAAGTTGATACTTTGTCAAGAGGGAGGTAAGCAATGGATAGAGATATATCTAGGAGATTCCATAGAAACACTGACCTGTGAGTTGGGTTTAAACAGGATGTTTTTCAGATTTAGGTTAAACCTCAGGCTGCTGAATAGATGAATAGTGAACCGAAGAGCTGCTAGGATGCTCTGGATAGAAGGGGCTTGGATGAGGCAGTCATTCAAATATTGAAAAAGAAATGAATGCTTTGAAGTATGCAAAAGACTATGAGTGGGGCTAGGCACACTGTGAAAACTCCTACAGCACTGGAAAAGCCAAAAGCCAAAATTGGAAACTGCTGTTCTCTTGAGAAGGTTTCTGTATAGAAGGGTGGATGTCTTCTGATCTCTCTTTTAGGGGTCTCCAGCTTTATAGTTTTAAATGTAGCATCCAAAGGCTGTACCTCTTAAAGGGATGATGTCTACTCTCATCGAAGCAGTGAACACCTCTGTCACTGTCAGAGATTATTATCCTAGGTTCTCCTTTCTTGGCAACAGTCTGACAGGATGTGTTTAATTCCTAGGCCTTAGAGGTCCCTGGAGATGTCAAGTAAGAGGAAAATGGACAGTTGGACTGACTGCCTGTGAATGAGCCTCAGCAGATATGTCATATCCAGACTGCAGTAAAGAATGTGAAGTCTGAGATTCTTTGACAGTTTTCTTCCTTTTCTTCTGAGAGCTGGAGGTCTGCTAAATGGAAATCATTCACCATGGCCTCTTGTGCCAACTCTTTCAGTCACCTATTTTTAAGAAAGATTTTCAGAGACCTTTGCCTTCTACTTAAGGTTCTTAGAGTAAAAGAAGGCAAATGAGACCTGGATTAGTATTGTGTTGATCTCTTAAAAAGTACAAGAGAAATGAGAGTCCTTATAGGTAATATGTCTACCACACGGACATTTACCTTCCATGACAGACATAAGCAAATTTTAGAAAATTGTTTCTTCAGAAAAAGGAAGGTTTCCCAACCTGGGATACTTATCTGCCCAAATTGTCACTGAGGCTGACCACTGATACTGACAATGCTGAGCAGAAGGAAAATCTGGCTGAGTGTACTTATGGCAAGCAAGGTCTAACGTTTTTCATCTAAAATGTACCTCTCATACCAATACACACTGTTGTGTTAAGGTAGGACATAAAGTGCATAATGAAGGGGCCTATAACTTTGTAAACTGGCCAGACATCCCATATAGTTATGGCTGCTACAAAAGTAATATAATCAAGAACATCTGTAGATCACCTACATTTTTATTTGAAGATTTCCAGCTACTGTTAAGAGGCAAGAACTCCTCTGAGAATAAAAATAGGAATAATTCAGACAAAAAAGTGAAAAGTCAAGTTTCGAAAGCTATGCAAGATGCCAGTGACTCACTAGTGCCTTCCTATTTACATGGTAGTTTAAAAAAATCTCATTTCTTTGTCTTCCACAACTTACATAAAGGGAACTTGAAATGGATTCTGGTCATAAGACCTCCAAGATCCCATTAATATGACAAGTCCCGTTAAAATATAATAAGCAGTTAGTGATTTTGATGCATTAAAGTGGCTCAGAGTACAAAGATTCAATGAAAGAGAGCCGAGATACAGTGACAGCCATAAATAATTACATGATAGTTTTCCACCACCTTCTCCAAGGGAAACCTAGCACTGAGACAGATAAAACAGTACTAAGCAAATGCAGCAACATGAACTGCCTTAGTTCTGTAATTTGAATCTGTAGAAATAACGTTGACTTGAATGTTTTGGGGGTACCACACAAGTAAATGTATAACTGCAATAACCCACTTGAGTCTGAATACTTTTTGGAGGGGAATTCTAAATTAAGTAGTATGACACAGTTAGGATTTTCTAAATATATTATAGTTAGCTGTGAGCAAGTCTCTACAGAAGAATGTAAGCATTTGTACTTTTAATATTTAAAATAATTAAAACCACAAGCACATATAAACTACTTCTGTGGAGACATATTCATATTTATATAGATTGGTGTGGTTTGACATTAATACCATGCTTTTTATAGTACCAGCAAGCAAAAGCATTAAGGAAATACTTCCATATCCCAACTTCCACCTTCAAAGTGTGGAGCATTACAATGCCTCAGATAATGCAGAACAAAAAGGCAAAATTTGGAACAGTTCTTAACATCAGCTTCGAAGGAGCTCAAAGGATGATTGCCAGAGCAGTGTCTTTGTTGCAAAATAATATATTCCCTTTACACTATTTCTCAGACAAAAAAACAGATGTTCTTCATATGGATCCCTGTTGCAGTAGCTTAAGCTATATGGCTTATAACTTGCTAGGAATATAACAGGTGACCAGCTTCCAAAGCTTCAGGGTACCTTCCATGCACCCAAACAGTTAGCTCGAGCTGAGATGAATAAAAGTCAGGTTTATTTATTATTTATTATTTATTTATTTATTTGCATTTGTTTACCAGGATGGTCCACTGGGCCAAAAAAGTGCCCGTTTTTAGTGGAGGCCCGAGGAGAAACGCTCCACAGTGATTTATACAAACAACAACAAATATATCATGTACAACAAAAGATGACAATAAAGTAGGTTACTGACAATATAAACAAAGGCAATGAGGCAATACAGCCATAAATAAGACTCCCAGCTTATACTACCAGTATAAGTAATAGTAGCAAAAGATTATTACTCAGGAAATAGGAAGGATTAAGGAGGTATGTAAGATAGAGAAGGAGTGAAGTGGAGGTGGTGATGGGAGAAGAGGAAGAGGTCAAGTTGAGGAGTGGGAGAAAGAAAGAGTTCAAGCTATGGAGTGTGAGGAACTGGCACAAGAGCATAGCCACTGTGAGGACAGGTGTTGTTTTAAGGATTTGTTGATGAGACATGTGCTGCGAGAGTTCCATAATTTGGCAGTGGAGAAGGAGTGGACCATTTGGCTAGTAGAGAAGGTTGGTTTGCTGATTTGCAAGAGCATTTGATTCTCTGAGCAGAGGGGTCTGTTAGGGTGATTGGGTTTAAAAAGAGAAGAAAGGGCAGAGAAGCTGGTAGGGTTGAATATTAGTTTATGGGCTGTTGTTAGTTGTGTGTATATGAGATGATGGGTAAGTTCTAGCCAGTTTACTATGTGGAATGAGGCACAGTGGTGGGATGATTTTTTTTTTGTTTGGGACAAATTTGTCAATTTTGTTATAGCAAGTATTTAGCTTGGATTTTAGACTGGCGTGTATGTTATTAAAGAGTGGAGCACCATAGAGTAGAGATGGGAGCAGGAAGGTTTGAGTATCAAGCCTTTTAAAGCTTTTCTGCAACCAAGCAGAGCAGTCCTTTGCATGCTTTTGAGAACTATCATCTAACAATACTTCATTGCTGGGGAGATAAGTTCCCAGAGAGGGAAAAAAACTTTCACTTTACATTTCTATAACTAAAAACATACTTTTCTGTAAATCTTAATATTTTAAGCTAGAATAAAGTGTTTCTAATAACTGTCACTTGACTTTTAAACACTTTTAAATGAGAGTGTTACTTTTTTATTTTTGTGGTAAAAACTTGTTAAAATTATAAACTATTTATTTTTTCTTTGTAAACACTGTGCTATTTTACTTTTGGGTACAGGGGTAATGGGGAAAATTTCTTTTTCACAACTTATCTGTTTCTCCAACTATTGCTGCCAGTCTACCCCTGAAATTAGGTACCTTTTTCAACAATCTACCGATTCCTTGGTTCTTTCTTATAGCCACAAAAAGAAGAAAATTATTAATCAGCCATTGCCACCACATCAGTCTGCTAAAGTGCCTCAGCTGCAGGTAAGTGACTGTGCTATGGACAAAACTGGTTCCTCAGACCACTCATCTTTTTTCTTGGGTTTCACTGGGGTAGTCCCTACAGCTACCATGGAACAGGGGGGGGGGGTTAAACATGTCCAGTGTGGCTGTTGGAGTGCCCATGGTGGGGAAGAGAGAGCTAGTCTTGTTGTTCCTGTGACAGGTGGCAGAGAATGCTACTCTGTCTTGCCAGAAAGATGTACCCATCCCTAGGAAGGTTCTTGCTGGGAAAAGTGGGTCTGTTTCTTCAGAAATTCCAGTAAAAAGGGAAATAAAAACTTAAAAATATTGGTTGCCTGTCTGTTGTTCTGGACAAAAAGTAATGTATTGGGCTTAGCTGGGGCCCGGGGTTCAGTGCAGGCTTCTTATTCTTCCTGTATGGTTGTTTCTGGTAAAATATAATGGACTTCTTCATTTTCTGAAGAGACTCAAGAGACTGAATCTCAAATGAATGTGAATGGACAGAGTTTTTGTCCACTCAGATTCCTGATTCAGATTCAGAGGAGTGTGTGGCTTCGGCCTGTATTTGAAGGGATTGTGTTTCTCTGGAACTATGTGCAGAAATGAATCAGTTATTTCAGTGGGATAGTAATTTTTCTCAGTTTATCAGGAAGTGTTATGATTTATTTCAACTCTAATTTCCTGAACTTTTTTTTTTCTCTTGTTCTTTCTGCTCTGCGGGATATTTATGCCACAGCCTGTAAATTGCCTGATAGCAAGCCTGCTTCCCTCAAAAAAGCAGATAGAATCTAAAGTCCGTCAAACTTTTGACTATATACTCATCCCAGATCAGAAACAGCAGCTATTGCTTTAGTAAAGCCAGCTGCTGTTTAACATTTGGTTAAGACTATCACTTTCCTTCTGTTAAGGAAGGGAAGGCTTCTAATAGATTTGGGGAAAGTGTGTGTTCTTCTGCAGCTCTTGTTTTTAGAATTCTCAACTGTCAAACTCTTACACTGAAGTTTATACTTGCCTCTTGGGAGAACATAACTGATTTGGCATCTATTTCTTCTTCTGAGGAAAATTTCTTTTGTCTAACTTGATTGCTTCAATGTCTTAAGTGGCTATCCATTGTTTGAAATGTGTATTTGATTCTGATGATGTCACTTTTAGAGATGATAGAATTGTAATTGCTTTAAGGAGTTTTGCCTGGCTGCATGCTCAGAACCTATCAGATGTCAAAAATCGTTTGAGCATCTCCCTGACCGTGGCCAAGATAGCAAGATAGTAACAGCAAAAAAATTAAATCTGCCTCTATTCAGTTTTTCTGACAGGAAAATCAGTTTTAAAACTAAAAACTATATATTTAAGTGTTATTGATACAGTAAGAATGCTTCAGGATCGAAATTAAGCAGAAAAAACAAGTTTGTGGGATTTTCTGAAGTTTTTATTCTGTCCGAAGTTCTTCACTTAAATCCAGTCATGAGTCACTTGAAAACCTCTACATATAAAACTGGAATGAAGAAGGAACTACAAACACTTATTGCAAGTATTAATGATCTTTCCATCAACATTGAAAAGCTGGAAGTTAAAATGGACAATATAAAACAGGATAATAGAAACCAAATAGAACTGTTAAATGAAATCATTGAAAAACATTCAGATCAAATTACATCAATAGAAGAATCAGTAAATGATATAGATGGAAGGATGACAGAAAATGAAAATAAAATTGAATCTCTCCTGAAACAAAACATATATTTATTAGAAAAATTGGAAGGCTTAGAAAGCAGGTCAAGGAGAAACAGTATAAGAATATGTGGAGTGCTGGAAAAAGAATATGTTACAGTTTCTGAACACTTGGTTGCCAAAGATTTTAAACCTGCCTGAGGGTTTCTCCTTTGGGATAGAAAGAGTACATATATCTATTTCAAAGATCACTATAATTAAAACACTTATTTACAAAGATCTATAATAGTGAAGTTTCTTTCTACTCAGGATAAGGACTTGGTTCTTAAAACAGCATGGTCAAATCCACCAATAAAAATAAGTGGAATTGTATTAGATTTGATAATGATTATACAGCATCAGTAGTCACAAAGAGAAAATAATGCATTCCTTGGATTAAAAATCTAAAGAAAACTGGCATCAATGCAAACATTTTATTTCCAACAAGAATACATTTTCATCTTCCTGATGGACAGAAGACATTCAGTACACTTGCGGAAGCTTTTGACTTGCACAGAAAAATACACTTTTGGATAAACTTTAAGAAATGAACTGGTCTTTGACTAGGTCAAAGAAATACACTTGAAAATGGATGGACAACTACAGGTAAAAATAAAAAGTTTAAAGAAAAATAGTCTCTTGTTACTTTGTTTATATGTCTTGTTATGCTTTTAAATCCTTGTTTCAACAACCTCTAAGAAGCTCTCCAATATCAAGGCAATGCATTTTTGTTTTAATATGCTCTGATAGTTTACATTTATGAACTACTAAAGCACTGTAGCACACCATATACTTTTGATAACTTGGAGCAAGATACAGTTTCATGCACTAATAAATAGTTAGGCTGTAGTACTGTGACAACACTTTTGGCTAATAATGGTGCTTTGGTGCTGTATATGGACACTAAATCTGTTGGAGTGCAGAGGCTTTGGAGTGTGGGTCATCATGTGGTGCTCTGATTTGGAATGAAATGTGGTGATGTGTGTAACTTTATTTGTGTTTGCCCCTTGATACCTTTATTTGCTTGATTATTTTATTTACTTGAGCCTTTCTTTTGTAAAGTTTATTGGCAGTCATTGTTTAAAAAATGTGGTGAAACAATATTAATAATAAAAAAGAAATGTGTTTTAAGTGGTTATATTATATCTGGGTATGTTAAAACAGTTGATATTCAAGAGGTCTTATCAGAATTGCATCAAGCATTTTTTTTTTCTGTGAACCGTTTGCTAGAGTGTTGGTTGCAAGCTTGTTTCAGTTAAAAACAATCTTGTAAATTACCTTCATGGACAAATTTTTCACAAATAAGCAGTTCTCTTGCATTTAGCGGAGTTGCAAAAGTCAGGAAGCAAAATAGAAGATGTTGCCATTGCATTACAGCATCCAGAAATACATTTTACCTTACAGGAAACGCATTTTGGAACATGGAGATAGAGAAACAAAGAAACAGAAGGGGAAAAAGACTAGAAATAAATAATTCAATGTTTTAAATAATATTAAATTAAAACAGTGAATGGAATTTTTATTTAAAAGAAGCAGATGTCAGCTCAGGACAAATGAATAAATGCATAAGCTTTTTAAATGCTGATTTAACAAACATATACATTAGAAACATTTGTTATAATATTTTGGGCTTGATCTGATAGTTCATACTATCAAATAATTTAGTAAACATGGAACCTATAAAATGGCTGTATTTTGCAACAAGTATTTTGATTATAATGAATGATTTGACAAAATGCGTCTTATTAATTGTTTTAGAGTATTTGTATACAATGTATGATAACTTTCCTATTAGATATGTTTATAAACTGAATATAAATTTAAAGCGAGATGTAGATTTCAAATGTTTCTTCAAAAGTGGAAAAGAAGAAGAAGTAGTAATGTTAAAACTAGTTACTGATGTCTTTACTACTGTAGTAAATACCCAGATTGTGCTGTAGTAATGAGATCTTATGTAATAGCAGATGAGTTAGGCAAATAATAGTATTATTCTTCCATTTATTTAAAGAGAATGGTAATATGAAAACATCTTTTGTACTGTGTGGAAAGTGTCATTTTGACACATGAATTAGCAGTGTCAAATGGTATTATTCCATTATATAATAGCATAAATATGCATTATTTAAAGATCTGGATGAAAGGTCTTATCTTTTGGTTTATGAAAGTTGTTGTTGTCTTTCGGCTTTTCCTGGTTAGGGGTCGTCACAGCGGAACTCTGGTCCACTAATGATTTGCAGTAGATTTTCACAAACCCTGAGGTGCCAGCTCGACGTTCAACCTTCAACGAAGGCATGTCCATTTACGCATGTCTTTCGAACGCCCACCCAACCGCGGGGAGGACATGCAGATTAGTTATATTTTCATTTTGTCATTAATAATAACTTTAATAATAAACAATTCTAAGCTATGTAGACATTAGCTTTGTTATAGTAAAGGTTGTTTATTGACTATGTAATAGTTAATAATTAAGTGTATATATAGTAAAGTAAAATCATAACCTTGGAAAATATAGGTACAGAAAGAAATTTCCATATTTTAATATATGCCAGTAAATAACATTACCTTAGAGATGGAAGCAATAGGATAGTATGGATTGTGGTAGGGCAATGAATATGGGTGGTTTACATAAATACACTAGCAAAACAGGAATATACTATTCTGTGTTAGGAGATGTAAATAGTTTATTTATTAGTTTATTATTAGATAGCTTCATGATTTTGTCCATAACAATATTTAATAAAAATACATTTTATTTCTTACTTTACAACCATAGCATACTTTTCTTACAACAGCTTTGTTTCAAAGATGTCAACTTATAGATGTATTTTGTTAATTGTTAATGGCATTAATAATCCCATGAAAAGAGGTAGTCTTACCAAATATCTTAAAATAAATAAAACCCATATAGTTTTTTACAGGAAACACATTTATTAAAAAAAAAGACTTTGAAAAGCTATTATTCAAAGACCATTGAGTACTTATATACTCTCACTATATTTCAGAAAGAAGAGGCATGCTTATACTTTGGAAGAAATCCCTGACTATGCCTAGAGTTGTTGATATAGATTCAGATAAAAATGGCATGATGGGATTGGTGGTTATTGAGATAAACAAAAAGTATTATACATTTGAGAATGTGTACTGGATTCCTGAAATTGGATCTAAAATAGCAAAAAATATTTAGCTATCATAACGATGTATGCAAAAGGAGAAATTTTATTAGCTGGTGATTTTAACTGCATCTTATCAGAAAGAGACACTACTAAAGACCCCAAAAATCCCAAACAACCGCTGCTGCTAAACAACTAAAACATTTTATAAACATGATGAATTTACAAGATATTTATAATTTAAAATTGGTAAAGTCTCTTAATTATGCACATTCTTCATTCAGATTTGGTACACAATTATTGATAAAGTCTTTGCATCTAATAGACTCTATTCTAACATTGATGAAGTATGAATAATTTCATGTCCACTGTCTGATCACAATGCTATTACTTTTAACTTTAATATAAAATCTAATAATTTAATCTATTGGCAAATAATCCTGCCTCTATTATAAAAATTAGAGGATTCAAGGAATGGTTATTAAAATAATTAAATTTATTCATGGAATTTAATAATAATAGAGAAGTTACTGATGCTATCTTATGGAATACACTAAAAGCATACTTATATGGCAGAATTAACAATTGGTATCTCTGTAAAAGAAAAGAGTGGGACCATAACTCTCAACCTCTTAGAGCAAGAAATCTGGACAAAGCCATAAATAAAAGTGGGATAAAGGTCCAAAAATAGGGACAATTTTTAAATTTAAACTTAGAAAGTTGATAGAATAACAGGTTTAGCATTAGCATGAATTTTCTGAAGGGAATTAACTCTGAAACTCAAATGTTTGCCATTATGTTTTAACTTTGATCTTTAATGATTTGCCATGAAATTGCCAGAAAAACACAATTTTAGGAAAAACAGACCAAAATATTAGACAAAAATCCGGACATTCTGTGAAAATCTGTACAGTTGAGAGGTATGAGTGAGACAAGGAATTAAATGAAATACAGTCAAAATTGATAAACTAAAACTAAATCTCAAACCTGATGATAAAAAAGTAAACATTGAACTGAAAGAAATACTTAGGAAAAACTGAACCACAAAGTATCAATAAATATGGAAAATTAAGATTCAATCTTACTCCATTAATCCTAAAAATTTACAGAGATTAGCCATAAAGTCTAAAAGAATAAGTACTATTAATCAGATTGATGAGATTGCATACAAAATTAATGATAAAACTATAAAAGCAACAGACCTAAAATATGTACTAGAAGGTATTAGGAAACATTATGAATTAATTGATAATAGTAAATTAACACTTGATAAATGTACTGATAACTTTTTCACAGAAGTTATAAAGTATAAATCAATAGAGGAACAAAATAATACATTAAATAAGACTATTTCTTTAAGAGAACTGAAGGAGCAAATTAAAAATCTAAAAAAAAAACAACAAGGCTCCAGGTTTGGATGACATAATTCAAGAGATATATAAATTAATTCATAATAGTATTCTAAAAACTCTTTTTAAAGTATTTGAAGAGATCAAAAATGCATTAAATTTGCCTTCTTCTTGTAAATTTTCATTAATATTTCCTATTCTGCAAGAAGGAAAAGGCTCAAAACTATGTCCATCCTATTGTTCAATCTTTCTTCTTAATGTTGATTATAAAAATGTTTATGTGTATTTTGGCAAAGAAATTAAAAAGCATGATGACAAAACTTGTTGAAGAAGACCAAACTGGATTTATTCTGTATAGGAAAGTTGAAGATAACATTATTAGACTCCTTTCTTTGGTAGACATTGCTAACAAAAGCAATAAAAAAGACTTTTCAATTATATGCTTAGATTTAGATAAAGCTTTTGATTCAATTAATTGGGATTATCTATGTAAAGTACTCAAATAATATAATTTTTCATTAGATTTTGTGGAATTAATAAAGAAATTGTATAATAATTCATTATCTTATATTAAAATTGGTTCATTCTTATCTAGTTCCTTCAAAATATTAAAAGGAACAAAAGAAGGATGTCCTTTTTCTCCCTTATTGTTTGATTTGTCAGTAGAACCCTTTTCAGCATCTATTAGATCAAGTAAACAGATAAAGGATTTTCCATAAACAATAATTATAACTCTAAAATCCAGGTATAGGCGGATGATATCCTATTAACTGTTGGTGAAATGGAGTCTTCATAAGAGCATATTATTAATTCAATAAAACATTTTGAAAGGATTTCATCTTTAAGCTTTAATCATAATAAAACAGAAAAACATTATTAATAAATTAAAAGTTAAATACCTTTTTAAGAAATTATAAGGATTTCAGCTGGGAAAATAAACAACTTAAATATTTAGGAATCGGTATAAAATAGCTGGAAAGATATGACAAACAATAATTATAAAACATTTGTAAACACATTATTAAAATTAATAGAATATTGCAATAAAATGTAGTTTACTATGGAAGATAGACTTATTTTAAAAAAATTATTAGACTTATTTTAGTAAAAATTATTATTCTGCCAAAAATATTATACCATATGCAATCATTAATTTTAATGCCACCCAATAAAACTATTAACCAATTAAACTATATATTAGTAAAATGTTTGTGGTACCCTCAAAAAACAACAATAGGAATTGATTGGCATGGGCAGAAGGTGGAATTAGGTTTCCTAACATAGATTTAGATGCTAAATCTGCTATCCTAAATATAGTAAGTCACTGGCTAAATTTCTTGTAGACTTCAAACTGGAAGTCACTGCATGAAGAACTCTTATTTTCAAATAATACAGTTGAAATAAATACAATTTATAACTCAAACATTAATACAATTTATTGAGTTATAAAAGATTTTTTTCTGAATGATAGAATTTTTCCTGCTTCTATTCCATATGTCAATTACATTTTAAATATATTTAGGAAAGTAAGGTATAGTAACCATCTAGTTCATAGGTTCATAGGTAGGTACTAGGCTATTGGCCCTGGGGCCTATATAAGCCTAGCCAAAAGGTTCCTGGCTTTCACCACCCAAGAAAATTATTTTCCTGTGCCCCTGTCAAGCAGTGCTGCAGAAGTGATCCCCGGGGTAAATTTTCTATTTCCTATCCAGTCGTCAAGATTTTTCTTAAAGAGGGCCAATGAAAAGCTTTGCTTGACATGAATGGTCAGTTTGTTCCAGAGTATGGGAAGTCTCTGGGATAGGAATCTATCCCTTCAGCATGTTCTGTTTATTGTGGTGATAAGGGATAGGTCCCTGGAACATGTGGTTCGGAGAGACTGGGATTTCTTTAAGTGTAACGTGTCCAACAACTCTGGGTTTGACATAGCATTGTATGTTAGGCAGAGATCACCTCTGAATAGGCGATATGCGACGGAGTAGAGCTGGAGTTTTTTTGAGACAGTCTGTGTATGGTATCTGTTTGAGGCTGGTAATCGTCTTAGTGAGGTATTTCTGTGGCCTTTTCAATTGTTGTAGGTGTCTTGTGAGATACATGCCAAATGGGGAACTGTACTCTATAATTGGTCTGATGAGGGATGAGTAGAGAGGAATAATTACCTCTTTTTTTCTAGAGGAAAACCCTTTTGTGATGAGGTGTGCCACATAGAAGGATTTCCTGACTACTGTGGCGATGTGGTTATCAAAGGAGAGACTACTGTCCACCTGTGTCCAGAGGTCTCTTATCACATTTTAAGTGTTTAGTGAGCTACCGCCTATGTGGTAATTCATGGGTACCAAGTTTTACCCAAAGGGGAAGACAATGCACTTCTTGGCATTGAGCTTCAGGCCATGACTTTGACACTAAGCATCTGTGTCTGTGATGCCCTTTTGTAGAATGTCTACATCATTAGGAGATTCTATCAAGGCTCCCAGTTTGCAGTCATCTGTGAACTTTGTTAGCCAAAGACCTTCTGTGTTAGCCTGCACTTCAAAGAAGTAGATGCCGAACAGGAGAGGACCCAGGAGTGAACCCTGTGGTAGTCCACTCATCACTGGTCTGAAGTCAGACTTGGAGTTAGCTACTTTTACTGTGGGGGTTCTGTCAGTGAGCCAGTTGGCCATCCATCTTGTGACAAAGGGATTTATGCCCAGTTTAGTGAGTTTATCTATATTTCCAGAGTGGGGGATGGTATCGAAAGCCTTTGCGAGGTCAAGATAGGCTGTGTGAACTATCTTGCTCATCTATGTCTCTAGTGACTACTTCAAAGAAGTCAATCAGATTTAGTAGACATGATCTACCTTTTACAAAACAAACTGAGTGGGTTCCAGGGTTTGGAGGTTACTTATGTCTTTGTTTATAAGCTCCAAGATGATATATTCCATGGCCTTGCAGACCAGGCTCATCAGGCTAATGGGGCGGTAGTTTCTGGGGTCTGTGGTGGCACCCCCTTTGTGGAGTGGGATAACCATTGCTGTGCACTATTCAGTAGGCACATAGCCTGAGGTGAGGCTGTAATTGACCATGGTACTTAGGTGGGGTGCCAGTTCATTCTGTAGTTCATGCAGCACGCAGCCTGGGATGTTGTTTAGTCCCATGGATGCTGTGTTCTTGGCTTTGGAGAGTGCGGTCTTTACTTGTTCATCCATGATTACAGGGGTTTTGCATTCTTTCGGTATTAAGATGAGCCCTTTGGAGGGTGAGAGGGGGGTAAAGTTAGCACTGAATCTATCTGCCAGGATGTTGGCAATATCGGTTGGTTCTGTATTTTTAGTGCCATTGTGCTGTAGCTCAGGGCAGATCTGAGTGTTGCTGTTGAGATTCTTGACATAGCTGTAGAATGCTTTGTGGATGTCTTTGCAATCAGTGGCAATTTTATTTTCATAACTGGCTTTGGAGGATTTTATGAGGGATCTCAGCTTCTTGCTGAGGCTGACCAGGGAATTCCTCCAATCTTGGGATTTCACTCTTTTTTGCAACAGCTTCTTCCTTCTGTTGTAGAGTTTGTTTATGGCAGGGGACCACCAGATAGGCTTCTTTGTTTTGGAGGATAGTGTCTTGGTTCTGTTGGGTATGGCACAATCTATGCACTTGTGTATGTGCTTATGCAGTGCATTTGTATAAGATTCAGCAGCTGTACCTCTATTTTCCGTCTGCATGGGTGTCATGAAGTTTGCCACTTCTGTCTTAAGTAGCATAAACTTGGCTTTGGAGTAGTTTTTGACAGTGGTTTCTTTAATGGGGGGGGGTGGGATATGGATGAATAGGGTGATTAGCTTGTGGTCGGATCTGACCAGCGAGGAGTTGACCTCTGGCATGGAGCACCAGTTACCCATATTGGTAATGACCATGTCCAAGATATTGCTGCCCCTGGTGGGGGTGTGGACAAGCTGATCCAAGGCGTTGGAATTTGTGAATTCCAGAAAAGGTTGAGCGAATGAGTTGGTACATGAGTAGTTTTCCCAGTTGATGGTGGGGTAGTTGAAATCGCCCATAATTAAGGTATTGGGTTGTACCTTAATATCTTCCAGTATCTTAAGAAATGAAGAGTGGGAATCCTAAGACATGGCAGGGGATCTGTAACAAGCTACAACCTGGATTGCTGTCTTGCCCAGTGTTAGTTGTACTTGGATGTTTTGGATGCATTATGCTGAGCAAATAGCCTGGAGGTGTGGATAGCCTTAATGAATATGGACACGCCTCCGCCTTTAGTGTTTCGGTCCAGGTTAGGTGGCCAAAAGGTGTGGTATGAATTATAGACTGGTAATGCAGAGGTGCCCTCTGGAGCCTTGAACCAGGTTTCTGTCACTGCACAGATGTTGATATTCTCCATTTTAAGGAGTGCCTCCAGTGAATGCATTTTGAGGTTTAGACTTCTAACATTGAGTAGAATTACCCTCAGAGTTTGCTTGCTTGTACCTGTTATGGTGGCGAATTTAGCATTTGAACCTTGCCTAAAACAGGCACTATAGGGGTGGCAAGAGCCTTAGCCAGTGTCCAGAATCCCAGGGGCGACAGGTGCAGGCCATCTCTGGCAAAGCATCATGGTCTGTCGACCATGTCGTCCTAGGCAGACAGATACTGGATCCCCTTAGAATGACACCCGAAGCTTAGCCAATTGTTGAAGTCAGTCATTTTGTCCTTGTACTGTGGTTTCATCCTGGGCAATGGCAGGATGCTACTCAGGGCTAGGGTCATACCTGCCTGGGTTACATGATCTGAGAGCTCCTCCATGTCTCTTTTCATGTAGTCCAGGGAGGTACATCTCAGGTCATTCACACCAACATGGACAATGACAGAGTAATTTTTGTACTTGTTGTGGAGTGACCTGAGTGCATGCGTTATGTGGTGGATCCTGGCACCTGACAGGCAGCTGACAGTAACTTTATCCTTGTTTAGCCTGGTGAGTGGGACAGCAGTGTGCCTCACTATAGAGTCACCTATGACTAGTGTGTTGGGTACGTTGTTTTGCCTTATGGGCTGAGGTTGAGTGGCACACTGATTTTGTGGGCTATGTGTCATTTGGGTAGTGTTGGGGGGTGGTGGTTGTCTGCATTTCAGCTTGGGAGGTCTCTGTTGCTTGGGCAGATTTTTATTGAGAGCCTCTGTGAATGTGGGTGTGTGCTTTGTGTTTCTATGTGTGGGTTTTGGTAGTGTGGGTTTTGAAGGCCTATGTGTTGAGTGTGGTGTGGTTCAGGTGTTAACCTTTTCCTCTTGACTGTCTCGTCCAGTCTTGGACTTCCAGTTTGGCTGTATAAGTGCAACTCTCACAGGTTGTATTGTTGGGTGGTAGGAGGAGAGGGTTGTCAGTGTACATGAGGCAATTGCTACATTGCCCCAAGATGCCCAGATTCATCAGGTGGACAGGAGAAAACACCGGGAGCTGACCCATGGACATGCCTGGTGCTTATTAATTTAAGTACTAAGAACTGTTTTCCTCTTGAAAGTGAGGAAAGTCAAGTGCTGTAGTAATTTGTAGTTTATTTAGTGCTTACAATGAGTTCTGAGCAAGTGCTGAGCACAAGGAAACAGTTTTGAGTGCTGAAACTAAAATAAAAAATGGCTAGTTCTAGCTAAAACTAGCTAGTTTTAGCACCAGTCCCAGGAAGAGAAACAGGCCACAGCCTGTTTGGTGATCCACAGTCTTGTCCCAGATAATGCAAGGGTCTGCAGGCCTGTAGCCTATTTTTGGTAAATGCCTCGAATAGCAACCAGAACAATCAGGTATGTTAAGCACAGACACTCACTCTCCAACCGGAAAGAGTCAGAAATCAATGCACTCTGCTCCTATTCTCACCAGAATCAGAATATAAGCACAGATTCTAAGCTGTCACCTATAAAATAGTTATTAAACTTTCTGGTGATCAGCAGTCTCCAGGAAATAATCCTTCTCTCACCAGTAGAAAACAGAAGCACTAATCCCAAGATGACTACTGAGAGGCAGAATGTGGGCTCTACAATAATTGCTGGTCTTGCAATAGATGCTTAAAGGTAAGATAAAAAAATGATTTATCCTAAACACTGTAGTGTGCACTAGAAGAGTTAGATGTGAAAGTAGGTAACTTAAGTTTTACCTGTCTAAAAAGTTACGTTTTAGTGGAGAGTCACTATTTTTAAAAAAGCAAGATAGACTGAAAGGGGGTGGTCACTTTTGTATTCTGGTACTATGAAATACAGTAGGATGGCCGATAAATTTAAATAGTTGAAGAGGAGTGATTTCACAAAATGATAATTTTTGTGCTTATTCACACCATCCAGTAAAAGCCGAGAGGAAATGAGATATATGGTCAAATTAACTTAAGGGGCAGGCACCTAGAAGACAGTGGTGTTTAAGAACACAGCAATAACCGTGTAGGAGGATGGGAAAATTTTCAGTCTGACTCACAAGCGACAGAGTTGTAGTCTCTTTTCAAGTTTTAGTATGCAGTTAAAAGCAGAATACAAGTAAAACACAGTATAAAGAAAACAAATTACAGCATACAAAATAGAAAAAGGCAATAAAGTAATACAAAACACAAGAAATAAAAAGCAAATTAACATTTCCCTCACAGCAAACTGTAGCAGAATCTGGGTGAGCTTTGATGTTTCCTGTACCACCTACAAATGGTGGTGTGGAGTCATTTAATTTTAATAAAATGCTTGATTTTCAAGAAGACAACTTAAAGTTTTGGTATCATTTGCTAGATAGAAATAAAATACATTCAGTTGATAATTTATTGGTTAAATATAATATGAAGAAAAGTAATTGCTTAGATATTCAAATATTTATCAGCAATGAAATACAACTAACATTAAACATGAATAAAAACCCATACCAATAATTTTTGAATTTTTTTAAAATTAATAGTGAAGAATCAAAAAATAAGTCTTGTTTAGCAATATTATATAAAATTTTAAGACCAGAATTGGTTCTTTTTGACTCAGCTTTTTGGGAATATTCAATAAATTATTATTTATTTATTTTATTTATTTATTTTACATTTGGTTACCGGGAAAGTCCAACTGGACAAGGGTCCTTTTTCTGCGGAAGCCCAGGTAGAAAAACTCCACAAATAACAATTCACATAACAAAAAACAGTCATCAATTAGAATTCACATAGTACAGTACAGTAGTGACAAGTGGCATTATTTGACATATGACATAAAGTATCTAGTAGGACCAACAATTTAAAATATTAGATATACCATAAAGTAAAGCAAGGGTAAGTACAGGTAGGAATAATTATAAGAGATGAGAGGAGAGAAGAGGTATGGGGTAAAGGTGAGGAAGATAGTGTGAAAAAAGGGAGGGGTCCTAATAATAACCTGGACTGTTGCAGTTGCAGAGCCATGAGTTCAACAAGTGTGATTTTAAGGATTTTTTTAAATTCATGTATGGAAGCAAGAGATGTGATAAGAAGGGAAAGTTTATTCCATTGTTTGGCTATTGTGTTAGAGTAGAGGGAAGAACCAGTGGCATTATTATCTTTAGTTACTTTGAGAAGACGTTTGTTGGAGGAGCGGAGGTTTCTGGTACAGTTTTATGGTATTATCAGATCTTGAAGTGATGGGGTTGTCTTGGGTTGATATAGAATTTTATGTGCCAGGGCAAGCTGATTATACATAAGTAGGTGAGGAAGTTCAAGCCAACTGAGCTGTTTGAGAGCTAAACAATGGTGTGATCTGTAAGAACTGTTAGAAGCAAATTTGGTGGTTTTGTTCTAGTTTGGCTATATCAAATTTTCTAAGGTTGATGAGGCTTGAAGAGGCATATAGTACAGTAGAGATGAGATGTGTGGGTGCCATAGTGGCCCTAGCAGTGTTTGTTAGGAACTGTTTGTTTCTATATAGAATACCTAGTTTTTATGGACTTTCTTTATGTTGAGAGAGATATGGATATCAAATTTCATGTTACAGTCAATAACAACCCCAGGAAGCTTTATGTGTGTAACAGTAGAAATGATAGTTTTGTTATTGGATATGAAATTAAAAGAAAAGTCAGGACTGGTATGCTGTGCAGGTTGGAAGATGATAAGTTGTGTTTTGTTTAGGTTGTGTATTAGCTGGTGGTCAGTAAGCCAGGATTCGACAGACAGAAAGGAAGCCTGAGTTTGCTGGTGTAGTACCAGGAGAGAAGAGGAGGCACAGACAAATGTAGAGTCATCTGCATACTGGATGAGTGAGGAGTGGAGAGTAGAGGTATGAAGGTTATTGGTGAATATAGTAAATAGCAGAGGTCTGAGAATGAACCCTTGTGGTACCCCTGTTGTTACTGAGAGCAGAGGTGATAGCTCTTGGCACCATTTGACTGCCTGCTGTCACCCTGTTAGATAGTTCTGAAACTATGCAATAGTGGATTGGCTAAGATTTAGTTCTGACAGAGCTTGTATAAGTTTGCTATGATTAACCATGTCAAAAGCCATGGAAAGGTCTAGGAAGATGGCTGAGACATATTTACCATTGTTTCTATGCTCATTAACTATGTGAGTGAATGATATGAGAGCAGTGGTTGTACTATGGTGAGGCCTGATTCCATGTTGAGTGTTAGTCAGCAGTTTTTGTGTGTTGAGGTGTTTCATGATTTGTATGTGTATGCATCTTTCCAATATTTTGAGAGGAGAGACAGTACAGCCATGAGGCAGTAATTTGTTAGTTCTTTTAAGTTGTCCCCTTTATAAAGGGGAATAATATGGGATATCTTCCAGAGGTCAGGGACTAGTTTTTTGGAAACAGAATGGTTGATATGGATGGTTACTGGATATGCTATTCCATTAGGGGCAATTTTTAAAAATTCAGCTGGGAGTTCATCTGCAGCCAGTGTGGCCAGTTTTAGCTTTTTGAGTCATTTTTTAATCAAGTTTACAGAGACAGGTTGAAAGGTAAAGCTGTTTTCTTTAGTAAGGTGTTTATGTTTTTCACTGGGGACAGTGGATTTTTGGGAGTTAAAGATTAATAATGAAACTTTCTCAGAAATGAGCAAGAACTTATCATTAAAATCTGTAAATTACACAACTTCGTCACTTTTTTGGAAATATTTACTTGGAAATATCTACATAGAAGCTTTTTAACACCACATAAAATTACTTTGATTTATAAAAAAAGGAAATAAAATGTTGAAGATGTGTTGAGGTTATAGATGCTAACTGGCTTCACATTATAATTGAATGTAGAATGATTGTATTATTTTGGTCTGAATTTAGAAATTTTATTAAAGCATTGTGGTCAAACAATTGTATTATTTCAGATTCCTTAATTTTATTTAATGCTCCAATTCCGGATTCCATACCAAAAGTACAGGTGCATCTTCTATGGTCAATTCTACCTATGGCTAGGAAAATCATTATAATAAATTGGAAAAGCAAGAACATTCTCTCTTTTACTGAATTAATTTGCTTAGCAAAAAGTGTATGTAATAAATACAGACAATGTACAATAAAACTTCAAGCCTTCTACACAAACATTTATCTTGGCAAAAGCTTAAATAATTACTAGAAAAATATTAATGGTTGATTAATTGTCAAATTTTGTTGTGGACTCTGTACATAGTTTTTTGCTTGTATTTTACTGTATATTAGTTAACTGTTATTTTGATAAAAATTGCAATCATTTTTTACAAAGAAAAAATGGTGTGAGTGTGACTGTTTGTTTTGGACCATCGGCTGCACATGTCCTTGTTTTATGTGATAAAAGGTTTGCTGATTCCTGGGATCTGTTTTTCAGACTTCTTCTCCGTACTGAACAAGGGATTTTTGCTCCCCTTTTTCCTTCTTTTAAATGGCATATTAAATTGACCTAGTAAGTTGTTGGTAAGCAAATGTTTAAAAAGCTATAAAGTACAGGACTCCCCTAGAACTAGGACAGTGTATTATGTCTGTATTGCTGTTTACAAGGCTTTCTCTCTCCCACCCTGGCAAACCCTAAATCCATCAAGGTTACTTTTGAGTGCCCCTTTTTTCTGAGGGATTCCTTCTAACTCACCAGACCTAACTCTTCTTTGGCCTCCTGTGCTCTTTCAAGGATGTTAGAAGCTCACCCTCTTCATTTAAGGGAATGTTTTTTTATTTTAAAATGATTCTGATTCGAAGTTCTTAATGTATCCCTTCCCTAGTAACTTCAAATTTAAAAGTTGCATATTTCAGAAGTTTCTAGAGGTTTTCTGTGACTGGATCACATTATCAGTCTCTCTCTGTATAACCCTTTGCTCTGTCTACTAAAGTGTCTAGCTCCTATGATAGCCTATTGCAGATTACAAAGTATTCATTTCTTCTCTTAGTTAGCTGATTTGCCTTTCATTGCAAAGACTTTTTCAAGGTGTCTGGCATCATTTGCTTGGGTAAGGGATCTCAGTTCAAAGAACCTGCCCCAGGAAAAAAGTAGATCTGTATTTAGATCTATTCTTGACTTTTTCCCACTAAGACTACTGTCTCAGCTGGGGAATTCTTCTCATGGCGTTATTAATTCTCATGGTACCAATTCCCATAAGCAACATGCTAAAATCCATTGGTATCTGTAACCTGTATGGTCCCAACATCTACTTGCCCTGACATTTCAATTTCCAATATTTGGGGGTTGTGAATAGGGAGTTTTTTGTAATGAGATGCACCATATTTATCAAAATCCAGGTCTCACATTCTCCTTCCCAGCTCCAGCACAGTTGGTCACTATAAATACCTTAGACTTTGCTTGGAGAGCAGTGTCTATGGGGGCATAAGTGGTCTTTGGAACAAAAAAGACAAATCTAAACATTTAACATTAAAGAAATATTAGCATTTATAAATGTTCTCCAGTTTCTTTTTTTGTTGCTAAGATTTTTAAAAGTATTACAGGCAATACCCCAGTGATGTGGTATATAAAGCAAGTAGAAACCAGTTCTTACCCTCTATGCAGACTAGCCATGGGAGCCTAGAATATAGCTTTTCATCACAATTTCACTCTACAGGCATCTTGCATGCCATCAGAGCAAAACTGCATGGTATACTTATGGAATTTGTGTCATGTATCCTTCCAAGATTTGATCCTAGTGTGGGGAATACCCCAAATACATAGTTTTGCTTCCAGTCTTAATTATCATTTGGAGAAATTCTACTCCAGGTCCCCACACTTGTTGGCCTGGAAGACAGGTGCTTTTTCTGTTCCTTAGACAGAAACATTCCTCTATGCATTTCCACCCTTTCCAATATTATCCAGGGTAATCCTGAAGATTCAGAAGGACTCTCCAAAGATCTTTGTGGTGACTCTGGCCTGGCCAGGGCAACAGTAGTTCTTCCCCATTTTCATACTGCCAGGGACAATTACTACAAGCTCCCCTATCCTACTACTAGGAAATCATTTATTAGTAACTGGGAAAGTTTTTTTAGTTGGTGCCAAGAACAGAACCAGCACCAATTCAAGGCTAATGTTTCTCTGGTACTACATTATTTGCTTAAGTCACTATCCTCTAGCCTTTCTACTTATTCAAGGTTAATTTGTTAGCCACTTCATCATGTCTACCCATGGGTCCCCCTCTTTCAGTGTAGATGTCATTACATATCAATGTTGCAGTATTCCTTAAAATAGGGATCTCCCTGCCTAGGGCAGCCTGACATCCGGCCAATATACCAAAGCCTTTAGGTTTTAATGGCTACACTGTGCATCACACCTATGCTGTTCACACACAGTGTAGGACATAAAGGTGATGTCCAGATGTACCATCCTCAGAATTTCTTTGCCACCATTCTGAACTCCATCTTTGATTGTCAGTCTGATTGCCCATTCATCTTCTGGTTACCAAGCCACTTCAGATAAGTGCCCCGTTGGGGTTTTGTTTGGTGGTTGGTTTCATGTCATCCAGAAAGGGGAAGTGCCAGTGTGGGAGACAGATTCCCCATAAAGATCATCACAAGCCATGTTTATTTTGATAGGTGCTTCCCATGATGATACATCTTGAGTTATTTGCTAACCAACATCTAAAGCTGTTAGTGAAATGCACCATGGAAGGATCTTCCCAGTCTGAGTGTCAGATGTGAAAAAGACGACCAAGAAAGCTCAGTCTGATTCTTTGGCTGTCAACTCTCTTGGGGCTAGTGAAAGCCCAGAAGACCACCCAGAAGCCCAGAATTTGTATCAGGTGGCCTTCCAAGATTTGATCCTAGTGTGGGGAGAACCCCAAATACATACTTTTGCATCCAGTCTTAATTATCAATTGGAGAAATGCTGCTCCAGGTCCCCACTCTTGTTGGCCTGGAAGACAGATGCTTTTTCTGTTCCTTGGACAGAAATATTCCATTATGCTATTCCACCCTTTCCAATATTATCCAGGGTAATCCTGAAGATTCAGAAGGACTCCCCAAAGATCTTTGTGGTGACTCTGTCCTGGCCCAGGCAACAGTAGTTCCTCCCCTTTTTCATATGTCCAGGAACAATTACCACAAACTCCCCTCAGAATAGATCTAACCACACAAATTCATTGGTGTTTGATAATCCCACCACAACAGCTATAACTAACTGTCTGAGTGATAGAATCTTAATACTTTTTAGGCACCTTTTTATGAGGACATGCAGCAGATATTAAAGGAGACAACAAATCCTGCTACTAGGAAATTATTTATTAATAACTGGGAAAGGTTTTTTAGTTACTGCCAAGAACAGAACCAGCACCCATTCAAGGCTAGCATTTATCTGGTACTATGTTCTTTGTGTAAGTTACTATACTCTGGCCTTTGAACTCAGTGAAGGTTTAATTTGTCAGCCACTTCATCATGTCTGCGCATGGGTCCCCCTCTTTCAATGTAGATGTCCTTCCATATCACTGTTGCAGTATTCTTTACAATAGGGATCCCCTGCCTAGGGCAGCCAGACATTTGGCCAATATACCAAAGCCTTTAGGTTTTAATGGATACACTGTACAGCACACCTATGCTCTACACACACAATGTAGAACATAAAGGTGATATCCAGCTGTACCATCCTCAGAACTTCTTTGCCACAAGTCTGAACACCATATCAGTCTGATGGCCCATTCAGCTCCTAGTTACCAAGCACACCGGATAAGTGCCCCATTCATGTTTTGTTTGGTTGTTGGTTTTATGTCATCCAGAAAGGGGAAATGCCAGTGTGGGAGACAGATTCTCCATAAAGATCATCACAAGAAGTGTTTATTTTGAGAGGTGCTTCACATGACCATACATCTTGCGTTATTTGCCAGGCCTTTGTCCCTAAGACGTTGCATAGTTGGCTCACCTCCTTAGCTATTTATTTAGAAAACCAGCATCTAAAGCTGTTAGTGAAAGACACCATAGAAGGATCTTCCCAGTCTGAGTGTCAAACGTAAGCAAATATGAATAAGAAAGCTCGGTCTGATTCTTTGGCTGTCATCTCTCTTGAGGCTAGTGAAAGCTCAGTAGACCACCTAGTTTCTCTGTCAGATTCCTCTGCCATGACCGCTTTGGAGGCCAGCATGGATTTGGCTTCATGCACTTCAGTGGGGGCTTTGCAAATGTCTGCTTTGGATGTACAGGGGTAATCGTGGATGATAATTACTGAAGGGCCTAGTGGTGTTCCTCAGATTTTGGTGAGGGAAGAGATACTGAATTGAATGCCGTCAAGGGTCAGAGTCTCTTAAGAGCTATAAGGCTGATGTTCCCTTAAAAAAGAAGAAAAAAACCAAGCATATTTCTCCTCCTCCTAAATATCCTCAGAGTAAATGGCAAAACTTCACTCAAGGCCTATTTAATGCCCTTATGGCTATGAAGCCTCCCCAAGAGGTTTCTGTCCCGGCTCCTCCTTGATCTTCTACCCCACATAAGAGGCCTAGGCAGCAGTATTCATCTGATGATGATGGAGATTCTGATGAGGAATTCCTAACTTATTCATCCCAATTTCCTTTCCCCTTAGATTATGCCTCTGAGGAAGAGGAGTCTATTAGTCCTTACTCTGGTTTTGAGGAGATTTCTTTTGGTGCCACTATTTCCCGAATGGTGGAATTCTTTAAATGGGATTGTGCTCAGGTGTCTGATGTTCAGAAGAGGTTCTATTAGCTTCTGTAAATGGAGTCTCCTAGACCTTCTGCTATCCCTCCTGTTCTTGCTGCCTTGCTAGATGTCTTTTTCACTGCATCTCAGGCTCCTGATTCATAGCCCCCTGCTCCCAAAAAATCTGATAGGTTTTATAAGGTGCCTGAAAACTGCAAGTTTCTTTATTAGTGCCCCCCTGCTGATCCTTCTTTGGTCTCAGTTGCATCTGATAAGCTATCAAAGCTGTTGCCTTCTACAAAGTTGCTTCCCTCTGACAAGGACACCAGAACTATGGACAGATTGGGTAAGAAAATGTATTCTTCTGCTTCCCTGGCATTTAGATCTGTGAACTACCAGACCCACATGACCAGATATATTTTGGCTTTTCTCTCTCAGGCCTATCATGTTATTTTAGTCTTTCCTGACTCTGAGGGGAAGACATCTGCTCTTTTTTTATTAGTAGCTTCATCTCAGGTTGCTCACCGTTCCATTAAATGCAGCTATGATGCATCTGATGCCTCATCTAGGGCTGCTGCCTTTGGCTCTGTGCTGAGGAGGTATTCTTGGCTTCGGCTTTAACTTTTGCCTGATGGCATAAAGGCTAACTTGATGGATACTCCTCTTGACAATAAACATTTGTTTGGTACTGCTACTGCTAAGTTGTTTAAGTCCTTCCAGGAAAAGTGTAAGCTTTACAAGATCTGAAATATATTTTTGCTTCACTTGTTCCTAAATTTCAGGGGAATTACTCTAATAAGCCTGCTTTTGTTCGTAGACAGTTTCGCCCTTCCCCAAAGGTAGGAAGGGTGGTAGATGGGCTTCTCCTGCTAAGGCAACCTAAACCCCTTCAGCTCAGAAGCCTCCTTTTCCTGACAAACTCAGTGCTGTCTGATTATCCTTGCTCTGCTCTTCTTAGTCACATTCCTCTTTCTCTTCATCTTTCTGTGTCCCTTCCTATTTGGATAAAGATCACTCAAGATTCCTGGGTTCTTTCCATAATTCGACAGAGATATTACATGGTCTGGAAATCCCCCTCCCCCCACTTTGGCATTCTTCCACCTCCTCAAGAACAATTTTCCAGAGGGACTTCAGAGCCTGTCTCAGGGAACAATTCAAGATGTTCCATCCAGAATGTTCTTGGTTCCCAGGAAAGAAGGCAACTGGAGAACCATTCTGGACCTCTCCCAGCTAAATATCTTTTTGAAGGTTCCTTCCTTTCAGATGCTATCCCTTCAAACCTTGTTTCTTCTTATACTTCTGCAGGCTTTTCTTGTTTTTCTGGATCTCAATGATGCTTATCTACATATTCGTATTCATCCCATTTTTAGGAAATGTTTACATTTCTCTATTGCTTCCTGGCATTTTCATTTCTTTGGTTTGCCCTTTGGCCTCTCTACTGCCCCAAGGGTTTTAACCAAATGCCTTACTCCTGTGATTGCTTTCTGCAGATTGAGGGGGATACAAATCTTCCCTTATCTGGATGACCTGCTCATTCAGGCCTCTTTGCCAGAGATTTTACTGCAGCATCTACACTTTGCTGTTTGCCTCCTCCAAAGCGGGGTTTACAGTAAACTTCCAAAAGTCATTCCTGACTCCTGCTCACGATCATGTGTTTCTAGGGTACAGACTCACAGCTATTCTATTGCTGGCATCACTGCCTCTTCCCAAAGCTTTAACTCTTGATTGCTTTCTTTCAATCCCTTCTTCTACTGGCTTCTGTTAGAGCCAGAGAGTTTCTAAGGGCTCTCGGTTACATGGCTTCCACCATTCCTATGCTTCATCTGGCCAAGCTCCATGGGAGGAAGCTCCAGTCATTTCTAAAGTCAGTTTGGCTTCAATATTTTCATCCTTTAGATTTTCTAGTCCCTCCTCTTCCGTGTCTCAAGCTGGAACTTCAGTGGTGGATTCATCAGTTGTCTCTCAACTCAGGACTGCCTTTTCATCCTCCAGTCCCCACTCAGGAACTCTTCACACATACCTCAGACATGGGATGGGGCCCTCCTTTGGTTCTCTAAAACTGCAGGGGATTTGGTCTCTTCAACAACAAAAAAGACCACATCATTTTTAAAGAGATGAGAGCTCTTCTTCTGGCTATTCAGGCCTTTCATTCTCTTTTGCTTCCAGTGCCACTTAGAATTCTCACAGACTATGCCACAGTGATATGGCATATCAACAAGCAATGGGGAAAAAGGTCTTATCTTCTGTGCAGACTAGCTCTTCAGGTTTAGGATCTAGCTGTCCAGTATCAGGTGATGCTTCAGGCAGTTTATATTCCCTTAGAGTAGAACTTTGTGGCAAATTCTCTGAGCAGTTTCATAATACAATCCCATGAGTGGATGCTTCACAAGAATGTGTTTCTGGACATTGTCCATCGATTGGGTACTCCTTGGGTAGATCTCTTTGCCTCCACTCTAAACAAACAACTTTCTCTCTTTTGCACTAGAGTCCCATGTCCTCTGGCTTGGTAGGTGAATACCCTCTGTTTTTCTTGGAAGGGGATGTTTCTTTACACCTTCCCTTCCTGTCATTCCAAAGATCGTGTTCAAGATAAAACACAATGTTCCAAAAATCTTGCTGGTGACTCCGTTTTGGCCCAAACAGCATTGGTTACCTCTTCTTCTGCACTTAGCTAAGAGCAATCATCACAAGTTATCTAACAGGGTGGACCTCCTCACAGAAGACAAGGGATCTCTCATCCATCTCTACCTGTCCACTTTTCATCTGACATTGTGGGTAATAGGGTTTTGATCCCTTTCAAACACCTTTTTTCTGAGGACTTGCTTTGGGTCCTGCAGGATGCTAGGAAACACACTACTATATCTTATTTGTACATAACATATGGAAGAGATTTTCTGTCTTGTGTGTTTCTAATAACCTGTTTCCACTTACTATGGATATTCCTTTGGTTCTCTCTTATTTGTTTGAATTGCTCAGTGCGGTTGGCATGGTTTTCTGTTAAGGCCCACCTATCAGCTATTTCTGCTTGTCTGCCTTTGACTCCCCCTTTGGCTTCTAGACTGGAAGCCAAACAGTTTCCTAAAGGCATAGCTCACATTTGGTGTCTCAGGAAGCCTGTTCCTCCTTCCTGGGACCTTGAGTTTGTTTTAGAAAAATTGACTCAGGCTCCTTTTGAGCCTGCAGCTTCAGCTTCCTTGCAGCATTGTACTTGGAAGACTTGTTCTTTTGGCCCTTCCCTCTGCCAGATGGGTGTCTGAGCTGAAAGCTTTAGAGCTATTCCACCTTTTTTGTTTTTTCTTAAGAACAGGGAGCTTCTTAGTACTAATTCTTCTTTTATGCCCAAGGTTGATAATGAGTTGTCTCTTAATCAGGCTATTTATTTGCCCACCTTTTTTTCCTTTCTCCACAATCTGCAAGTGAGAAGGTTTTTCGCACATTGGACTTGCATAGACAACTTGGATATTATTTGTAAATATTTCCTGTGGGTTTGAACTCTGATGTCACTGTGAATATATATTTAGTATTGTCTTGTTCTTGTATTATTGATTATCAGATATATTTAAACCTTTCATTGTGGCTGATCTGTGTAGAGATATTTAAGTTTTGAGAGTACTTGCATATTTATTGGGTGACACTGTGTGGTCCACTCCTAATAGCCTTGCTCTTGGTCAAACTATCATTTGTATTAATATTAATATCACGCAGTATATTGGGCAACCTTGGAAGAGCCTTACGGTAGTTGGCAGGAGTGACTGGTGGCAGTGAAAACTACCTTATAGTCTGGGCAGAAGTGGCCATAGCTAGTAAACCTGTGCAAACCTTTCCCAGATGTGTGTGTGTGTGTGTGTGTGTGTGTGTGTGTGTGTGTGTGTGTGTGTGTGTGTGTGTTTGTGTGTGTGTGTGTGCGCATAAATCAAACCTCAAAGAGTGTGTGTGTGTGTCAGCTACTTGGGCAGGGAGACAAACCACTGGATGGACCGAGAGGGTGCTGGAGGTATTGGATTGATCACTCAGCTGAGATCTCAACTCTATACCTGTGTCACTGGGGAGTCTTACTTGGGATTTGGAGAAAGAGGGAGAAACCAGCCCTAGACTGACTGTGATCTATGTGTGCTCTTAAGGGAAATTGCACTTGATGTAGAGAGCTGCGTGTGTACCTGTCATCCTTTCAGTGAACATCCCCCACAGGTGCCAGTCGTGAGGATTGATGCTTCTTCATTACTGGTCCAGTGGTGGGTCGTCACATTTGGTTGGCATTGGTGGGATCACCACATCACATATTAGGATTCAGTGGTGTAGATATTGAGCTCCTGTAGCCTGTAAACAGTGGTAACTAAAGTAGGTGTTTGCAATCTCAAGCAGCCGTACAGTGAACATTCAGAGTTTCATTTCACAATAGTTTTATTTATTTATTTTGTTAGCTTAGTTAGTCAGGAAGAACAGGCAAGGATGTCAGTGGAGGATTATGGCAAGTTGACAAGGAACCAGTTGGCTGAGCTGTGCCAAGCCAAAGGACTGGTGCATGCCAGCTGGACTAAAGTGGAAATGGTTGCAGCCTTAGTCACAGGTGCATCACAGACCAGCAACCAGAAAGACAACTAGACTAGCTTTGAGGATGTACAACTCTCAGAAAATGGACAGTTCAACTTTGCCTCAGAAGACTTAAAAGTCCATCTGGAGTTAAAGAGACTTGAACTGGAGGCCAGATATTTAGAGCTAGAATCAGCAGGGAGACTGTAGTGTTTGGATGCTGAAGAATAGGAGAAACAGATGGAATTAGAATCAGCAGAGAGACTGATACGTCTGGAAGCTGAAGAAAATGAGAGACTGAGATGTTTGGAGGCTGAAGAAAATGAGAGACAGACGCAACATGAAAAGGAGATGCTGACTCTTCACCATGTTCATGTAGGTAATGGGGAGGGAATAACCGAATTCCAGAAGCAATGAAGGTCAGTAAATTTCTTCCACAATTTTGATAGTTTTATTCATATGTTTGAAAGGGTATGTAAACAGTATAATGTTGACCAAGGGCTCTGGGTACAGTTCTTGACCCACTTACTCCATGGTAATGCTGTAACTACTGTTTCTAAATTGTCTGATAATGATTGTTTAGACTATAACCAAGTAAAAAAAATGTTTATTAGAGTGTTTTAAGTTAACACCCAAAGCTTACAGAAAAAAAGTTTTGGAGCATAGATGCAAGGCAGATGAAAGTGTGTGATTATGTTGCTGAGCTAAGCACTTATTTTCATAGGTGGGTGACTAAGTTGACTTAACGGCTAATGTGAGGAAACCTATCTGGCGTTCATCTAGGAGCCCACTCCACTATATAGTTGTATGTTGATAGTATCTAGATTTATGGTCACATTAGTGTGAAAGGCATTTTCAAGCTACACAGATATTTGTAGCTAAGGACACACACTACTTTAGGATATGGTGATGAAATGTGTCATTACGGCAATCTGTAGTAGCTGCAATACATTGTTCACAGCATGAATGTCTACTCTATATTTGTGGATTCTTATTAGTATGTAGTATTTGAAATATGCAATAATGGCTAACTGTTGAAGACACTAAATATTTTGTACACCGCCATGAATGTCTGCATGGCTACAAGTGATTTAAGTCTATGCCATGAAATACCTGTGTTAGTGACTACTAAGCATATTTTTGTGACTCTGTAACACTAAAACTCTTCTATTCTCACCTTCCCTCTCTACACTCATGCACTTACTTTCAATCATCACCTACATATCCTAGCTATCCTCCTTCCACCCCTTAACCATGTTCTCTATATCTCATTCTCCACTCAAACCCACTCACTTTCTCTCAGCATCACACCATCCCCTACCTCTCCTCCACTCAGTTATTAACCAGACATTCACACTCTTCTGATTTTTCCTACACTCCTGCTACTTACTGAATCACTATACATAGCCTTCTATCTGTCTGCGCTACTGATACTTAACCCAAATCTTATGTGAATTCTGAACACCAGTTTCATCTTTTCTCTTCCAATTCTTAGATCCAGCAGCTGAAACTTCTTGTGAACCTCCCAACTCAGTGAAAGCCTAGCTACTGCACATACCCAATCGGACACTCTGGGACCCATGCTGCTTAAAACACAGTAAAGTATGTGTACCACATATAACTAAAAGGTGTATATTAGATGATCGAACTTTCAAAAGTTCAACTGTCATATGGTCCACACCATATGATCGAATTTTTGAAAGTTCGAACATGTTAATAGAGATCTCCGTACAGCACAGAATGGGAAGATTTTCCTTTTCTGCACTGTAGTGTGATCTCAGAGTTGGGAGGCTACAGTGGTGCAGCGGTTAGTGTTGCCACCTCACAGCAAGAGGTTCTCCGGTTCTATTCTCAGCGAGGGGTGTTTTCTGTGTGGAGTCTGCATGTCCTCCCTGTGGTCACGTGGGTTTCCTCCGGGTGCGCTGGTTTCCTCCCACATCCCAAAGACATGCTTTAGGTGGATTGGACACTCTAAATTGGCCCTAGGTGTGAGTGTGTGCATGTGTGTGCCTTCCATTGAAGGTTGGGCGCCGGGCTGGAAACTCGACACTGTAAAAAATCCACTGCCAATCATGAGTGGATAGGTGATCCGCTGTGGCGACCCCTAACCGGGAAAAGCCGAAAGAAGAAGAAGTGTAATCTCAGAGTTGGTATATTTAAAGAATGGGGGGTGTTGGGGTGCAGGGGGACTTGCCCCTCTGCTTAAAACGTTCAGGTAGGTTATTTGTATAGTTTATGTTTTTTATTAAATATTCGAACTTTTAAAAGTTTGATCATATGGTGTCGACCATATGACAGTCAAACTTTTGAAAGTTTGATTATCTAATATAGACCCTAACTAAATTGCTGTTGCCATTGTTTTATTGTCCTTTGTAAGGCGCAACACACCAATGGGACTCACTAGTATTCCAGGCCACCCCCCTACTTTCTAGTGGACACTACTCTTGCTTTCCCCATCTTAGACTACTTTAAGTCGCTCCCTTTACAGTTAGGCATACTTGTAGCCTCTGTCCTACATCCCCTGTAACACCCCTTTATCACACTTTCCCCAGTTTCTGTTTGCTAACCTCCTGCATTAACAAGTAAGAGCTCTCCTGCTGATAGCCCAGCATACACCATCTGCTCACTCCACCAGGTTTCTTATCTTACAGATAGTTTTTTTCCAGACAGCATCTCCACAGTTGGTTTCAACCTGCTCCGTTTGCCCTCACTGAGCTTGGGCTCACTCCACCCACTTACCCTACCCCTATTCCCACCCAACCCCCACATCAATTGCATTTATACTTACTCTAGCTCCTCTCCTCTCCTCTGTCACAACCATCCAATCAGACCCCATCACTTCACTTCCCCTCATATTACACTATTAACCATACATGCAACTAAACTCACACATACCAAACATCTTAACTCACCTCATCATTACCCCTCACGGTACTACCTCTATTCTACCACCTCATCTCTCTATAAGACACTAGTACTCACTTCTATAGACACCCACATCTTAAACTACAATGCCCATCATCACTGTCACTACTTTGCTTATCTTGTCTCTCTCTTTAAATGTCCTACTATATCTAACCACTCTGTAACAAACTTCTACCTCTACTTCCCACTGCCCATCAGCCACTCTCCCCATACAGTTAGAATATACCTCTTCCATCTCACTGATTACAACTAGTCTATATGATACAAACATCTTCCCCAACCATCACTATAACAAAACTATCTTCTCTCTAAATCATCTAATCAAAATAAAATGGAAATTGGAATACACTACTCTCCCATATCCAGTAACAAACTTATCCCAATGTGGAGACATATATCCAAACCCTGGTCCCATTTCCTCTCCCCTTCAACCCTCCAACTCCTATAAATCAATAAACTTCACTACAATTAACCTACAAAGTATCAGAAATAGAATACCAGACTTCCATGAATAGATAGCCCACAACAAACCTGATATTATTGCCGCAACTGAAACATAGCTAAAACCCTACATTAAGGACACAGAATTCCTCTCCCCAGGTGTTGCCTGTCTTAGGGCCAACATACCCCGTAAAAAAGGTGGAGGCTTCTCTCTAATATACTCCACTTCCTTCATTATTGTCCTATATACAAAACCCATCCCACAGTTCTCCACAGCTGAACTGCTAGTTTCTTTCCTGAAAATGAATAATTGCAAGAACCTCTGTGTGGTAGTCATTTATATTCCCCCAGGCAATAACATCCCATTTCTTAAGGAAATCCTTACCTGGCCATCTACCAGCTTAAAAAATGAGACAATTATACTGGGTGATGTAAATATCAACTGGCTAGACATATCCCCACACCACTCTACCTGCAATATCAACCTATATAAGTTCACCCAGCTAGTTGCCAATATAACCAGGCCTAATAAAAATAATACTAATGGCTCAATCATAGACTGGATTTTAGAGTCCAATCCAAATAAGATCACATCCTCACAGCAAGAGGTTCTCCGGTTCTATTCTCAGCTGGGGTGTCTTCTGTGCGGAGTCTGCATGTCCTCCCTGTGGTCACGTGGGTTTCCTCCGGGTGTACTTTTCAATAGTATAAGTGACCACTTACCTGCCTTCATACAACGTGAATGTACCCCGACAATTAATACACCTCACTATAAGCTAACCAGATATGAATCCCATTTCTGTCCCTCTGACTTTAATCAAAGTTCACAAAGCATCGTTTGGAATGTACTAAAATTACTTCCCCTTAATGAGGCAGTTGAGTTCTTCAACTCATCTTTCCTTGACATCCTAAACAGTCTCGCTCCCATTAGACAAAAGAGGGTAAAGACCAAACATGCCAGTTGGCTAACAAGATCCACTAAGTATTTCATTAAATGCAGGAACAAATCATGGAAAATTTGGCAAAAAAACAAAAACCCATCTGACCTTGTCCAATACAAACAGCTCTGAAACCAGGTTAAGTATCTAGTATTACAAAACAAAAAAGAACACTACCTTATATTACAAACTCAACACAAGTAAAACACAAATGAATTCTGGAGCTCTCTCAATTTTTTTATTAAACCCATGCTCTAGCAATAATCATTGCCAGACCCAAATAAAACATCCACTTAAATTACTGCAACCATCAACTCCTACTTCATAGATACTATAGCCAATTTAAACTCTACCTTTCCCTGACCAACTTGTTCTCCAGAGACCAGTCTACAGCAAACACCAGTACATCCTCAATTCCCAACTTTACTCTGTCACCTATACCCACCTCCACTATAGAAAATTGCTTCTAAAGCTCAAACCATGCACAAATGCCCCTGACATGATACCCCCCAAATGCCTGAAAATATCAGCCATCTCTGTCACTTACCATATCATCATACTTCTCAACAGATCTATTTAAGAATCCTATATGCCCACCATCTGGAAAAAAGCTTATATCCTCCCTCGCCACAAGGGGGGCCCCAACATAGACACCACCAATTTCTACTCCATTGCTATACTATCACCCATCTCTAAGATTCTGGAAAAATGTATTCATACTCAACTTCTTCAGCATTTGACTCACAGCCACATCTTGTCCCCCACCCAACATGGATTTAGGCCAGGATATAGTACCACCATTGGCCTCATATCCTTAAAATTGCTAAGTTTGTAGATAAAGCTTCTTACTCAACCCACCAATGCTTATCATTACACAAATTAACTTAGCTTGAACTTCCCAGCTATCTCACCTTTATCCAACTAACCACAGCTCACAAACTCATTTCTAAATCATCAAAGTACCCTGTTCTGTCTTCTGTACTTACGCTATACCATCCAAACAGACCTCTCCAATCAAAGAACCAACTGCTCCTAAATGTAGAAAAACCTAAACTTTCAGCCAGTCAGATGCTTTACTCCTTTACCATCACAAAAATGTGAAACTCTCTTCCCCCAACACTTAGATCTACCTGCTCAGTAACTCTCTTCAAGAGATCCCTGAAACAACATCTCTCCTCATCATGGCTGTGCACATGTGCTAACATCACATCTCACATAACCTAACTTCAACTAACACAAACACTCCCATCCCCCTCTCTACTCCTCTGGTATCATTCTTTAATATCCTTATGTCTACTTGTCTACTCTGCCTCTCCTTCCTGTTTAGTTCCCCTCTCTTACTAACCATTACAGACTACTACGCCAGTAAATTAGTCCCACTATTTATCCAGGCATAGACATTCAGATACCCATGTAGCCTACCTCACTATCATACTACTACTTAAATTTGCTGTAAAGCCAACAGACTTTAACTGATTTTTGTAACAGTACTCATTTAGCCTCTCTCTCTGTTATATCACCACCTAAATGTGTTATAAAGTTTAATTACCTAGACTCTAATTAATTACTGTATCTGCTTTCCACCTACTGCATGAAGTGTTCTTCATACATATATGTAAGCTGAAAACTATATGTATGGAATGTTTTCATTTCTATACTCTGTATTGCTTATATACTTTCTTAGATGTGAATTTGTTTACTGTATGTACTGTTTCACTAATTTTGTAAGCTGCTAATAATATGTACTATATGTCTTCATTAATATAAATTCTATATGATATGTGTACTGTTTTAAATGTGGAGCTTTTCTAGCCGGGCCTCCACTGAAAAGGGGCACTTCTGGCCCAGTGGACCATCCTGGTAAACAAATGCAAATGAATAAATAAATACTTTTCAGGTCACCACTTTTTAAGGGCTGGCAGACCTTTTGGTGAGGGAACAAGCCCTTAGCACTTTGGCTGAGGACATGATAATCTGGTTGGCAGATAGGGAATGCAGTACTGCAAATGAGTTGGAGAAAAAGGGAGACCTATAACTAGCAAGGAGGGCATCACTACACAGGAAATGGATACTCAGTGTGGCACATGGGTATAGGTGAGCCCATGGTGGGCAGCCTAAACTGTCCCAGCAAAGTCCAGCAGTAACAGGGGAAGCCACTAGTTCAGGCACATGGCCAGGATCAAGGGTTAAATATTTTAAATGTAACCAGTGCTGACCATGTAGCATATAGATGTCCACAGAGGCAAGATGGGGAACAAAAGGTAGAGGAGCCAGCAAGTGGGAATAACAGAATGCCAGTAGTAAGTTGTCTGGAGACAACAAGGGTACCGAACTACCATAAGAGGTTATATCCTGTCTTAGTAGATGGGAAACAGGTCACTGCTAGGAGAGACACAGCCTCTGACATAACCATTGTGAAGCCTGTAATGGTTAAAGAGGAGCACTACTTGCTTGGGCAGTCTACTCCAGTCAGAGTTTTAGGAGGGAACCCATTCCAAATACCTTTGGCTAGGGTTCACCTTGACTGGGAGGCTGAAAAAGGAAGCAAACAAGTAGGTGTGTTTGTGTGGCAGCTGAGATCTCAACTCTATATGTGCCACTGAGGAGTCTTATTGGGGATCTGGAGAAAGAGGGAGAAACCAGCCCTGGACTGGCTGTGATCCCTGTGTGCTCTTAAGGGAAATTGCAGTTGATGCAGAGAGCTGCATCTGGAAATACTGTATGTGTACCTGTCATCCTCTCACTGTGAACATCTCCTCTGGTACCATTGGTTAGGATTGAGGGTCCCTGATTACTTGTCCAGTGGTGGGTCATCACAATAGGACAGTCAACATGGGATTTATTTTAATTACTTTGTTTTAGAGTTGAATAGCTGTGAAATTATATTTATTTATATATGCATTACTATGGCAAAGCACTAGTTTAATTGAGACACATTTTTTTAATGTGATAGATTTAAGGGACAGTTAGGATTTGTTTATATTGCTCTGAAACCAGTTTGCAGTTTTAGCCCTGATATAATGCATGCTTTTGTGATACTGGCAGTCTGTGATACTGGATGTCTTCAATACAAAAAAATACACTTTATCTGTCATTGCAGTGCTGGAATTTGTTTGGATATTGATTGATCTCTGCTTGGTTCTGTGCACAATGTAACCAGGTTTGTCACTGGACAGTTGTCTTTGAACTTAATTCAGAAAGTCATGTCCTTAACCAGATAGGGCAAGATTTTGGTCCCAGTAGTGATGAGAAGAGAATGGATGCAGGATGGCCGGACTGGGGGATTGTGACTGTGGGAATGTCATGCTCTAATTCTAAAGGCAATGAGTTTAAAGCAGGACATAAAAAAGGCTTTTGGAGTCTGGTGGTGAAATTGGAAAACTAATAAATGAAAGGCATAAATAAATGGCCAGAGAAAGAGGCTATGCCTATTGCCATTGAGGGTGGGAAGGGTGGCCTGTGTGTTTCAAATGCAAGGTGAAGGGAATTTGGCTGCACTAAGAATCCCTAGTAGCTGTGCAGTTCAGGACATTGCTGCCAAGTGTACTGAAAAAGAATCCCAAGTGTTTTGTTTACTTTGGCTGCTTCTTAAAGATTTGTTTCATGAGATTACCTTTTCTTGGGATTTGTTCCTTTCGTTATGTGTTTTTCTATAGCTGAACTGTGGTAGATGTGGCTGTCCTTGTGTTTTTCTTGGTTATCAGTTTATTTTCACAAGGGCCTCTGAAATTTTCTTGTTTAATCTATTTAGAAAGTCCTGTAGAGTAGAGACAACGATCATTTGTAATTACAGGTCCTGGGAGTCAATAAAGTGAGAGAGTCACCCAACCAAGAAGAAGCATTATTTTAGGCAAATTAGTGGAAGGCAGAGATGGAGACTTGAAAGTATCCATCCATTCATTTTCTTACCTTATTGTGGTAAGGATTGAGGTTGCAGCAAGCTGAGCAGGGCAGATAGGACTTCCCTATCTAGCTCCTCTTGGAAGATGTAAAAGCATTCCTAGGCCAGCAGAGATAAGAATTTTCCAATGTGCCCTGGGTCTGGCTAGGTCCACCTCCTTCTGGACCATAAATATTCTGAAAAAAAAAAAGTCAAAATGCTGAGAATGAGTTTTATACTTTAATATTCCACAAATGAGAAAATGATGATAGGTTAGCACTTTCGCAGTTATCTTCTTCTTCAGACCTTAATACACTGCGGAAGCGCTAACCTATCATCATTTTCTCATCTGTGGAATATTAAAGTATAAAACTCACTCTCAGCATTTTGACTTCCTTTTTTTTTGGAGTATTTATGGACTTTTGGGTTTGTCTGGTACCAAAGCAATCGTTTCTTTTATTTCCTTGTGGATCATGCCTGGTGCACCTCCTGGGGAGGAGACTGGGGCACCCTTAATAGGTGTGCAGACCACCTCATCTGACCCTTCCCAGTGCTGAGAAGCAGTGGTTGTATTCCATCATCCTCTTGGATTGCCAAGTTTCATATTCTGAAATGGAGAATGGGCTATCTTCATCAAGAATGTGGGCTTTCTGCATTTGGAAGGTGGCAAATTTGAAAGTTGAGCAAGATTTCAAGAGAGTCGGTAGTAGGGGGGCTAAGGGGGTTATCAAGAGGAAGGGTCTCAGGTCTAGATAAAGTGTACTCTGAGCTATTGAAGGACAGCTAGCAGTCTTTTCAGTGACCAGGATAAGCAGCATGATTTCACTATGGGATGATCATGTCCAACAAACCTGGTCCAGTAGTGTGACTGCCTCTGTAGTAAAGAAGATAAGTGCACTCCATGAGTACTGTCTACATAGACACCACTGAGGCTTTGACTGTGTTGTGCAGGACACTGCTTGGTATGGAATTCAGAAAAGGCTGGGTAAATGCTGATGTACTATGTGAATGTCAAACATAAACGGAGTGTTGCAGGATCCCCGCTAGGACACTCCTTTGTTTGTCCTTGCATCTGCAGTTGCTTTGGAGACTTAATGGTGACTAGAGTGTATATCTGACCGGAATCATCAGACTAGTACAGTAAGGATTAAGTAATCAAGTGTGTGTGCGTGTGTGTTTTTAAGAGCCAGAAGCTTCTCTTAAAATTACAAGTTATGTGCAGTTGATATTTTCAAGGAGAGTAATAATGTGGAGATCTGCACATCTGTAAACCTGTATCAGAGCTAAAATCACCAAAGGAGACCATTGACTTGTTGGGTTTTGAGTCTGATTGTCGGATGACTCGTGTGATCTAGCCTTTGATTAGGACATATATGAGACATTACTGGAAACACTATCCCTTAATTCAGTATATTATAGACTCATGAGTGTAGACCTATGCTTTGTCTTCCATGCCCTTAGTATTTAATGGTACAGGGTTTCTTGTATATCCACAAATTAAATAGCCCCACAGATACCACAAAAACAGTCCCAACAGAAGGTGTTTTTTATTTATTTATTTATTTATTTATATTTGTTGACCGGGAGTGTCCGACTGGACGTAGATCCATTTTCAGCGGAGGCCCGGGGAGAAAAGCTCCACAGTTAAAATAAACAGACAGTAGTTACATTGGATTACATAGCGATTAACAATTTACATAGAAATTACTTACAACATATTTACAGATGAAGAACATAGTACATGGTAATAACAAAAAACAGCAACAAAAAAACAAAAAAAGGCAATACAATTTTATTTTCTGCTTTCATCCTCAAGGGACTTTATCAGAATGGTTATGCTATTTCTTGGAGTTTGTTTCTTTCATTTCCCTTGAAGTGGCTTGTCTGGTGATTTTTTGTTGCAGCCTCACAGATAACACAGCTAGGGATCTAAGTCTGCATCAGCATGTAACTAAAACATGGTGGAAAGATAAGTTCATTACCCAGCACCTTTCACACCTGGAATAGACTTCCTACTGCAAATTTAAACAAGGCGATACACTAACTTCCTTCAATTTGGAAAGGAATTTGTAAAT